>NC_056734.1:120726222-120761851 GCF_019279795.1 Protopterus annectens | reverse complement strand
ACCTTGGGAAGAAGAGGCAGAGGAGGAAAGGTGTAAACTGATAGGTTTTTCCAACTTAAGGATAGGGCGTTCACTTTCCATGCTTGTCTGTGATAAGTCCTTGTGTAGAATCTTTTCAATTGATAATTTTGAGGAGAGGCAAATAGATCTATGTCTGGGCTCCCCCAATTCTCTGTTATCATGCTGAAGACCTGTGGATTTAGTTTTCATTCGTGAGGATCCATAAGGTTTCTGCTTAAATCGTCTGCCAGAGTATTTTGCTTTCCTGGCAGGAATTGAGCTTGAAGATGTATTTGGTAGGTCAAAGCTGTGTCCCACAGTGCCATGGCTAATCTGCAAAGGGGGTACACGAGTGTGTGCCCCCTTGCTTGTTTATATACCACATGACCATGGTGTTATCAGTCTTTATCAGTAGTTGTCCTTGATGAAGTAAGTCCTGGAAGGCTGTTAGGGCATTTTGAACAGCTAGCATCTCTTTCTGGTTGATATGTAGATGCATTTGTTTAGGAGTCCATATGCCCTGAATGCATCTTCCTGCCATGTGGGTCACCCAGGCATAATCTGATGGGTCTGTTAAGGTTTGGCTGGTAGGGGGAAGAGTGAAGGCCCGTCCCATGTTTTGTTGACATACCTTTGCCCACCATAGAAACTCCTGTTGTAGGCAGGGTATGAGAGGAACAAGAAGTTATGTACTCACTATAACGTTCGATGTATGTAGTCCATCTTGCCTCACATTCTTACCCGTGGGTTCAGAGCCGAATACCTGCTTCGACTCGGCCAAACTTTTCTAGCTCGAGGTCTTTCTATTGGCTGGGCTAAGATGGTATCTCATGCTGCATTGCTCTATACCCCCAGATCTAGTTTGCTGCGAACACCAACACTCATACTTCATGCATAACAACACCCAAGGAAAGGAAGAAGAAACCAAGAGTGAAGGGAATTCTGAAAACCAGCCCTAACCTCCAGATCCTCCAGGAAGGGGGAAGGTGGGGGGGGGGGGTAAGTAAGAATGTGAGGCGAGATGGACTACATACATCGAACGTTATGCTGAGTACATAACTTCTTGATGTTATGTAGTCCAATCTCGCCTACATTCTTACCAGTGGGGACAGCGTCCCCAGCACCTAAATCCTGGGAGGCTCAATGGAAAATACTCCTGAGCACTGTGGAACCAAAGGAAGACCTGACCCTAGATACCACATCCAACTTGTAATGAGTAACGAAAGTGTGAGGAGATGCCCAAGTAGCCGCAGCACAAATATCATCTATAGACAATCTGGCCTGATAGGCTGTAGACGTAGATACAGACTGAGTAGGAGTGAGCCTTGACCAGGAACGGTAGATCTGTACCCCCTGAAGAGTAAATGAAAGAGATGCAACTGTATATCCACCTGGACAGAGTGATTTTGGAGACAGGAGACCCAAGTCTGTTTTATGAAAAGGAAACAAACAACTGATCACATTTTCTGAGATCGTTGGTTCGGTGCAGATAAAAACGTAATTGTCTGTGTACATCCAATTGATGAAATTTAAATTCTGCCTTGTTTGAGAACTGGGGAAAAAACACTGGTAACTCAATAGATTGATTAAGATTAAAGATAGATGCCACTTTGGGAAGAAAGGATGGGTTCGGTCTGAGAAAAACCCTGTCCTTATGAAAAATCAAGTATGGGGGGTTTTATAGAAAGAGCTTGAATTTCGGAGATGCGTCTAGCTGATGTGATGGCTACTAAAAAGACAGTCTTCCAGGTCAAGAATTTTAAATCACAAGTAGCTGCAGGTTCAAATGGTAAATTGCAAGGCATGATAGGTTCCGAAACAGGAGGACGGAGTAACAGAGTGCCCTTCAGGAAAGCCTTACAGAGTCTGTGAGCCATCAGACTAGGCTCATTAGCAACATGAAAGTTAGAAATCGCTGCCAATTAGACTTTTATGGTGGCGGATGCTGAGCCCTGACGAAAAAGCATAGACAAGAACTCAAAAACAGAAGCAATCTGAGCTGTGTAAGGGTCAATTCCATGGGTATAAGCCCAGATTGAACATCTCTTCCATTTGCTGGAATAAGTCTTCCTAGTAGAGGTCTTATGAGAGGAAGATAAAATATGAACTATCTCTGGTGAAAAATGATGAAGCCTAACTAATGATGGAAGTGGAGTAGCCAGGCTGTCAACCGGAGGGTCCGCAGAAAGGGATGAAGCTGCCCTGACGTGTGTCAGTAAATCTGGTTGTGGGTCCAGAATCCAAGGTGCGTCCATGATGTAGGGATGGAGAAAGGGGAACCAAACCTAACGAGACCAGTGTGGGGCAAACAGAATCATTCTGCTTCCCAAGGATTGCGCTTTCTGAATCACTTTTGACAGCAAGGGAACTGGAAGAAAATCATATAGCAGACCAGAGGGCCAATCGTGGACTAGAGCGTCCCTGGGTGATTCCCCCTGAGGGGTGATCAACGTGAAGTAGCTGCTGCATTTAGCATTGAGAGGGCTGGCAAAAAGTTCGCAGCAAGGTTGAGCCCATCTGCGGAAGATCCGTTCCGCAACTAGAGGGTTCAGGGACCACTTGTAAGGCAGCAGAATAGCTCTGCTTAGCCTGTCTGCGATCACACTGGACTTCCCCGGAATGTGCGTTGCCAGCAGAAAAAGTTGGGAAGACACTGCCCACTGCCACACTCGCATGGCCTCTCTGCACAGGGGGTATGACTTGGTTCCTCCCTGCTTGTTCAGATACCACACCACTGACATATTGTCCGAGTGGATTGCAATAGTCCCGAGAGGGAGAAAGCTCTGAAGTGCCTGCAACGCAAGTAGCACAGCTCTCATCTCCAGGACGTTGATATGCAAATGTATCTTGTGCTCTTCCCACGTGCCTTGAACTGTCCTGCCGAGATAATGCCCCCCCCCCCAATCTGGGAGGCGTCCGTAGTCACCGTGGCTATTGGGGGCGGCGGAATGAACGGTTTCTCCCTGTCCAGATTGTTGGTGCAAAGCCACCAAATGAGATCCTGTTTGCACCTGTCCTTGAGTAAAATAGGGTGAGAAAGTGGAAGCCTTTGGAGAGACCACTGAGCAAAGAGGAGCCATTGAAGGAGCCTCATATGTAATCTTGCTAGAGGGACTAACATAATTGTTGCAGCCATAGTCCCCAGGAGTTGGAGAACCCATCTTGCTTTTGCTCTTCTCAGAGGGAGCAGGGCGTGAACTTGTTGCTGTAAGGTTCCGATTCTTTCCTGTGGTAGAAAGGCCCGCATTTCAACAGTGTCTAGTTCTTCAGCTATAAAAATGACACGCTGTGAGGGCAACAAGGCAGATTTTTCCCAGTTCAGTGTTATGCCCAACTGCTGACAGAGTGATGGTGGCATCCCTGGTCTGAATTAGTAGATGCCTGGTGGTGGCAGTGAGGAGCCAGTCGTCCAGATAAGGAAACACTTGGAATCCTTGGCATCTCAAGTGAGCCGTCACCACCGCCATACATTTGGTGAACACCCTGGGGGCTGTGGTGAGACCAAAGGGCAGGGCTCGAAACTGAAAATGACTGGCTCCCAGCCGGAAGCGTAGGAGACTCCTGGATACCCTGTCCATTTTGATATGGTAGTAAGCATCCTTGAGGTCGATGGAGCACATCCATATTTCCTTTCCCAACAATGGGAGAACTGACTGTAATGTGACCATACGGAACTTGAACTTTTGTACATGGTTGCTCAATCGGCTGAGATCCAATATGGGTCTCAGGTCCCCTGTTCTTTTCGGCACCAAAAAGAATCTTGAGCAAGTCCCTAATCCGACCTGGTCTGAGGGGACCTGCTGGATGGCTCCTTTTTCTAGCAGCTTTGAAACCTCTAAAGCCCCGTAATCCCTTTGACTGGGTGGAACGTCTGGGATTTTCCTGACTGGAGGGGGATCTGACGAAAAGGGGATGACATAACCTCCAGAAATTATTCGTAAAACCCATTGGTCCTGGGTGATGTTCTGCCAGGCCTCTGGGTATAACGATATTTGACCCCCGAATGGCTCCGGAAATGCACAGTCGGGCCTCCCATCAGGAGCGACGGTAGGGAGAACCGCGAAAGGAACAGCGGTCTCTCGAGTTGCAGGGACCACCTCTGCTTCTAGGGCGGCGTCTTCCTGAATAACCTCCCGCTCCTCTGCCTCTGGAGGGGGCTCACCTTGCACAGGAAAAACCTCTGTGATTTTTTGAACCACATCTTTCCGCCCCTCTGGGCCTTGGGATAAGGCCTAGAGGGAAGGGAAAAACAGACCCCTACAGCAGACAGAGTTTTTCCCTCCTGCTCGCACCTGGTGAGGGTGTCTTTCACCTTGGTTCAGAACAAAGAGGAACCATCAAAGGGGGCGTCGGTGAATGTAGACTTGAAGGCCTCCGCGAAATGACAAAGGCGCATCCAGTCCTGCCTCCCTAAGGGCGACTCCTGAGCTTGCTGCCCTACTCGCTCCCTCGGCTGCATATGAAATCAGCCTCATGGAGGAGTTAACGATGGAATTGAGGGTAGACATCTGGGCATTAATCATCTGGGCCACCGTCTCAGAAACATTACCCATGAGAGCATCTCCAAGCTCCTTGAGGAGATCTCTCTGGAGCCATGTAAAGTGAGATAAGTAGTTCAGAGACCGTAAGGTAAAGGTCGCTGAAGAGAGGGTACGCCTCCCGTACCGGTCCATGGTCCTAGACTCCTTGTTAGGAGGATGGACGGAGGAAGAAGTCTCAGCTAATTCCTTCTAGGTGGCCACTGTCACCACCATGGCATCCACAGGGACTCCCTTGGACAATAATTCCTTACCTGGGGGAGCAGACAGAAATGTATTGGGTCTCCTGGGGACAGGTTCCACAGAATCAGGGTTCTCCCACACCCTCCGACAAATCAAATCCAGGAGCACGTCGAAGGGTGGTGACACCCAGGAGGCGGAGGGTTGAGCACCGAAGGCCTTTAGGAAGACAGACTCCTCCTCGGAGGGGGCTTTGGACGGCTAGTAACCTCTTTTTTCAATATTTCTAGGATGTCAGAGAAAGAAGCATCCTCAGGGGATGAGTTGGGGGACCCCTCCGATTCCTCGAGGTCAGTATCGGAGGTGAGAGACTCATCCTGGGAGTCTATTTGCTTCCTCTTGCACGTTTTCTTTCCAGGGGGCTCCTCAGGCAAACACTCTGAAGGGCCATCAGAAACTTGGGGACCACTCGTGGGGGTACCCTGAGGCCTTGGGGCTCCGCTGTCTAAAGATAGGTGGTGATCAAAGACCCGCACTGGAGTGGTAGGGGACAGAATGACCGACCCACATGATGTAGCTGACAATCTGGCCAGCGCACTCCACATGGCCTCAAAGGCTGGCCCTCCCAAATCCGAAGACCGACCAGCCTCTGAGGCCACGACAGGAGTCGGGGTTCCCTGAGCCGAAGCACCGAGAGGGAGACTAAGAAAGTACAGTTTTGAGCCTACCATAAATGTAGATGTTCGAGTGCTAATACATCTGCAGTAATCACAGATGGGTTTTCAGCCGTCAGGCGGTCCCTCGGTCGGCCGAATTCCAAAGTCTTGGTCCGGCGTCGGTTGTATCGTAAACACTCTTCTGACGTCAGTAAGGCCAGAGTATATAAGACACAGCCGACGCCATGTTCTTCAGTCTTTCTTGCCCCAGATGTCAGGTGCCCCCAAAAGGAAGGCAATACATAAATAAGGCTTATCTACATATGCAGGCAATGCAATGTAATGCAAAATCAGTGTAAGCAAGCAAATAAAACATAGCAGGATAACCCAGTCAGGTGGTATGAAGAGGTTGTTAGGCCCCATGCCTTTACCAAGTGGGGAAGGAGGAGGGAAACCTGTACTGCAGCTGTATTAGCACTCAAACATCTACATTTATGGTAGGTACAAAACTGTACTATGTTCATCGTGCATACAGCTGCAGTAATCACAGATGGGTAGAGTCCCAAAGCTATGCATAGGGTGGTAGGTACTATGAGGAACTGGGTTGAGCCAGAATGCCCTGCAAAACAGCAGTGGCAAAGCCTGCTCTTGTTCTGGAATATAAGGGTAGGTGGTAGTGTTTTGTGAAGGTATGTACAGAACTCCAAGTGGCTGCCTCCAAAATGTCCTTAGTAGGAACGCCTCTGAGGAAGGCTGTAGAGGTGGCTGTGGCCCTGGTGGAGTGAGATCTGATACCAGTAGGGACAGATTTCCCATGATAGGAATAACAAAACCGTATGCAGTGGCCAATCCACTTGGAAATGGTCTGTTTGGTAACTGGTTTTCCTTGAGCCCCTACGGCATAGGACACAAAAAGTTGTTCTGATTTCCTGAAGGACTTTGTTCTGTCCAAATAATAACGTAACTGCCTATGGAGTGTGAAGCAGCCTCTCCCCTTTGTTTTGAGGGTTAGGATAAAAGGTAGGTAGGTGTATGGCTTGATTTAAGGCTACCCTGGATACCACTTTTGGCATAAAAGATGGGTTGGTACGAAGGGAAACCCTGTCCTGATGGAAGATGAGGAAGGGCTGCACCGCCATGAGGGCCTGTAGTTCAGAAACCCTACGAGCTGAAGTGATGGCCAGAAGGAAAGCTGTTTTCCAGGACAAATGTTGCAGATCTGTTGAGGCAGCAGGTTCAAAGGAGGCAATGTTAATTTTTCTAGTATGTAATTAAGGTCCCAGGCTGGTATTGGTTGCTTCCTTGGAGGTCTTATATTCTTAACCCCTCTGAGGAACTGTCGTAAGAGTGGGTGAGAGAATAAAGGAGGATCCGTGTTGAATTCTGCAGAAATGGCTGAGGCATGTATTTTTATGGAAGAAAATGAAAGTCCACTGTTCAGCAGTTCAGCTAGGTACTGTAAAGCCTGAGGCAAGTTCAATTTTCTAGGGTCCTGGCCTCTTTTCTCATTCCAACAGCAAAACCGCTTCCATTTTGCAGAGTAAGCTTTTCTAGTAGATGGTCTTCTGGCCTCCAAAATGACATCCTGCACCTCCTTGGAGAGTAGGGACTGTTGTGGTGTCAAGGAATTTTCCATGCAGCGAGGTTGAGTGTTTTCAGCTGACTGTGAAGAGTTCTGTAGCTGTTCTGAGTCAGTAGGAGAGGCATTAGAGGCAGGGACCAGGGAGGAGTATGTGTTAGGCTCCTCAGGAGTGGATACCAGTGTTGCCTTGGCCAATCTGGAGCAATCAGTATCATCCTCGGTTTGTCTGTTCTTGCTTTCAAAAGCACCTTGGGCAGAAGGGGCAGAAGTGGCAATGCATAAACTGTCCATGCTGTCCAACTGAATGAAAGGGCGTCCACTTTCCAGGCCTTTGGATGAAAGGTCCTTGAACAAAACTTTTTCAGTTGATGGTTCCTGTGGGAGGCAAAAAGATCTATGTCTGGCCTCCCCCACGCTTGGATTATCTCTGCAAACACCTGAGGATGTAACTTCCATTCGTGTGGATCTGTCATATTTCTGCTTAGAGTGTCTGCCAGTGTGTTTTCCAGTCCTGGCAAATACTGTGCTTGAAGTTCGATTTGTCTTTCCAGAGCCAAGTTCCAAAGAGTCATGGCTAGTCTGCACAAGGGGTATGAATGTGTTCCTCCTTGTTTGTTTATGTACCACATTACTGTGGTGTTGTCTGTTCTTATCAGTAATTGTCCTGGATGCAGGAAGTCCTTGAAAGCTGTAATTGCATTTATCACTGCTAGCATTTCTTTTTGATTGATGTGAAGGTGCTTTTCCTTTTGGGACCATCTGCCCTGAATGCACCTGTCCTTCATGTGCACCCCCCAGGCGTAATCTGAGGCGTCTGTGGTTATGACTTGTTTTGCTTGAGGCTTGCAGAATGGAAGGCCTGTGTTTACTTGACATGCTTGGGCCCACCATAGAAATTCCTTTTGCAAACATGGAATTATTGGTATAATTGCTTCCAAACTGTGACTGTGTTGAGACCATAGATTTTTAGGTACCATTGAAGTTTCCTCATATGCAGCTTTGCACATGGGATTAGAAGAATGCAAGATGCCATGAATCCCAGAGCCTGCAGGATTTTCCTTGCAGTAAGCCTGGTACTTTTTGCTAGTGTTTTGAAGTACTGAGATAGTTGCCCTTGTTTTTCTGGCGTAAGATATGCCATCTGGGTGTTTGTGTCCAAGTTGGCACCCAGGAAGGTTATTTTCTGAGATGGTGTTAGTCTTGATTTCTCCTTGTTGATGGTATATCCCAGAGAAAGCAGTAACTGTGTCACATAAGCCAGATGTTCCAGTAGTATGCGTTTGCTGTCCACTTGGATCAGGCAGTCATCCAGATAAGGGTAAATTTGTATCCCTTGAAGTCTGCAGTAGACAATCACTGATGCCAGGCACTTTGTGAATACTCTGGGCGCAGTAGATAAGCCAAAGGGCAATGCAGAGAATTGATAGTGGATTGAACCTGCAAGAAATCTGAGGTATCTTCTGCAGCTTTGTCTGTTTGGGACATGCAGGTATGCCTCCTTGAGGTCCAGTGTTACCAGCCAAAACTCCTTGCCCAGCATGGAAAGAAGTTGCTGTAATGTGAGCATCTTGAATTTTGGCACGAGTAGGAATATGTTTAGGATGGATAAGTCCAAAATGGGTCTCCAGTCGGTTCCTTTTCTTGGTACCAGAAAAAGTCTTGAATAAAAACCTTGACCTTGTTGGAGTGTAGGTACCTTTTGTATAGCTCTCATGTTTAGGAGCTCTGAAATTTGCAGTTGTGCCTCTGCCCTTTGATTTTGTGGCAGGTTTGGCATGCCTCTCATTTTTGGAAGAGTGTGAAATTGAAATTTGTAGCCTCTGTTTATAATGTCCAGTATCCATTTGTCTGTTGTGACAATATGCCAATTGCTTGCAAATAATGCTAGTTTCCCTCCCAAAGGTGCTGTCAGCTGAGACTTGCTTAGCATGGAAATGAGGGAGTCATTGGGTTTGCTTCCTGTATTGTTGTGCACTGTCTTCACCACCTCTTGGTGCTGGAGATTGCCATTGTCTGCCTCTATATGATCCTTGTGATTGCCCTCTGCCCCTTGTGCGTCTGTATCTGCCTCTTTGGGGCTTGTCAGTGGCTGGAAAGGACCAGTTTTTTGAAGGCCAATTTCTGCTAAACGTGGTGGTTGGACCTGTAAGAAAGCCTTGACAGTTTGCATAGATTTGGCTTTTCTTCCATTTTCCGTAGTATGTCCTCAGCATTAGTACCAAATAATACATCCTTTTGTAAAGGAGCATCAAGAAGTTTAGCTTTCACATGATCAGGTAAATTTTGTTCCCTAAGCCAGGCATGCCTGCGAATGACTGATCCTGTGGCAGCCGCTCTACTGGAAGCCTCTAGGGCATCATAACCACATTGTAAGGTGTGTTTACCCACTTGCTCCGCACTATGCATCATATCCTGTAACTCTTAAATCTGGTTGTTCAGGTTGAGACATTTTGTTCCTTAATTGTGATATTTAATCATATGAAACTGACAGTTTAAGGCCCTCATGGCTAGGGTGGCCGAGGTATATACCTTTTTACCCCACCTTTCTAGAGATCTGGATTCCCTTTCTGCAGGGAGTGGATTCTTGGCAGTGGAGGCCTTTAATCCCTTGGGGCCTTGTGAAATGGTTTCAGGGTCAGCATTATGGCCTTTGTAGAGAAATTGGTGAGAGCTGGGTACTCTGTAATACCTATCAGGTTTACTGGTGCAGGAGGCAGAGAATCAGGGTTAAGGCAAGCCTCGAATAGACATCATCCAGTACATCCAAAACAGGGGTATAGCCAGAGGTCTGTGCTGAGGTAACCAAAGAAATTCCCTAAGTCTTTTCTTGGAATCTGAAAAGTCTTGGCCTTCCCAATGGAAGTGTTCCCTCAAAGTGTGCAAGGTTTCCCCAAAGAAAAATCCTCAGGAGGGATACAGAAGGAATGGACTGTTCTGCATCCAAATCCTCAAAGGGGAGTAAGAGTGTTCCTCTGCATCAGAATGTTCTGATAAAATGGATCCCTGATCAGAAGAGGGAGATTCTTCCTCCACTCTGGGTCTCTTGTCAGGAGGGGGCTGAGAACCTCTGATAAGAGTAATTAAATCCTCAGCCATTTTAAGCATCTGTTTCTTAGGCATGGGTCCAGGAGATGGGCCCTGTGCAACAGGCCTCGTGGGATGCCTGGCTGCTTTGGATTTAGTAAAAGCCTTTATTGAAAAAGAAGATGAGGGCCTAAATACACCATGGGTGGAGGTGGACCTGTCCACATTAGTAGGCTCGACATTAGCAGGGGCTTCGGTTGTAGTCTGGGAAAGGACCGAGGACCCAGCGGTCTCGGGTACAGAGAACACCGCCAAAGGAGTGTCGTCGGTAGTCAGGGACTGCAAAGGCGTCCCGCTGAGAACACGTGTAGCCTGTTTTGGCGTTGTGTCGGCGGGGACCGCGGGTCTCACGTGTCGATCCTTTTCCTTGCGTTTTTTGGACAAAACGGTAGTCGGAGTGTCCGACGACATCTTATAATCAAAAGCTTTACCAAAGTAGTGTTGGGAACTCCGCCCGGCTGATAGTGCGTTTATTGAAGGTAGCGCCAGCGACAGCCGAGGCGTCGTGGTCTGGGCCCAAACAAGATATGCAACGGGAATGGAAATCCTTATGCGGTATTTGCTTCCCACAAGAAATACAATTATTAACTTTTTCTGACATCTGTCTGAGGCAAGAAAAGTTTCCCCACGGTACTTAGCTTTAAAGGCGACTTGGTTCCAATTTTTTCGTAATTCAGGAGCTGGCCGACCGGCACTTGCGAACTGCTTCTGCTTCGGGCACCGCGCGGCAAAAAAGACTGGAGAACATGGCGTCGGCTGTGTCTTATATACTCTGGCCTTAGTGACGTCAGAAGAGTAAGCGACGACAACCGACGCCGGACCAAGACTTTGGAATTCGGCCGACCGAGGGACCGCCTGACGGCTGAAAACCCATCTGTAATTACTGCAGCTGTATGCACGATGAACATCTGATAGATGTCCCGAGGCCTCTCCCTCGGGCCCGACTGAAGAATCCAGAGTCCTGAATCCCGTGGATGGCGCCGACGGGGTCAGAGCTGACATTGGCACCGATAAGCCAGGAGGGGCCATCGGAACCAACCTGGAAACGGAGCCGAGCACTCCGGCTCCGAAGGCTGGGATGCACTCGAAGGAGGAAGAATCGAAGAAGGTTACAGGATGGGCTCCGGAGCCGACTGGGACGGAGCCGAGAACAATTTAGCCAAAACTGGTGACTGAAGGAGTCTCTGCACCATTTTATCAACATCCACATCCGATAGTGTCCTGGAGGATTTGGAGGACAGGGAGGGAGATCGAGATCTCCTCTCAGGTGATACTTGCCTAATACTAGGCGATCTGCTCCGAATAGGTTCCAACTAAATTGGAGCCGACGCCGGTTCCATCATCACCGACACGTCCTGCGGCCCAGAGGACAGTGGAGCCGAGGATGTTGAAGCTAACAATTACTTTCTCCGGTGGCTCCGAGGAGACTGAAGGAGCCGGAGACCTCTTTTTAGATTTAGTGGATCTAGGTTTTGAGCTGGAAGCAGATTCCAAGCCCTCTTTGAACGAGGGTTTCAAAAGTCCCTTCAGAATTAACTTATTCTTTCTTTCCTGAAGTACCCTGGGGCTAAATGCATGACAAAATCTGCAAGACTCCTGCAGATGGATTGCTCCCAGACAATAGACACATACCGAATGTTCATCCGTAATGGACATTTTACAGCCACACTTTGAGCATTTCTTATAGCCCGAGGGCTTGTGCTCCTTGGAATCTTTAGACATCTTAAGAAATTACCACAATCACCAAGACAAAGGATCACCGGTACTGAACCGACTGGAGAAAAAACAGTCACAAATTACACCACACTGAGCACGGGAAAAAACTACCACTAACAGACTTTCACAAAACAATCCTCAGATACAGACACACACAAAGGGGACAAAGACTAAACCTCTAATTTAAACGGTTTTAGACCAGAAGTTAGAAAACGGAAGCAAGGGGACAGACTAGGTCCTCTAACTGAAACGGGCCTAGCCCGTTGGAACAGCTAGTGGGATACCACAAAAACGATCCACACACACCAAAAAATTACACAAATAACACCAAACTAGGAATATCCATTAAAATAGCTTTTGTTTGTAATAAATTCTCTCAAGAAGAAGAAAAAAGGTACTTAGCCACAGCCAAGAGTGAGACCACGTCCGAGCTACACGAGTGGCAAACGAGATCGGGGGATATAGAGCAATGCAGCATGGGATACCATCTTAGCCCAGCCAATAGAAAGACTTCGAGCTAGAAAAGTTTGGCAGAGTCGGAGCTGATATTCGGCTCCGAACCCATGGGTAAGAATGTAGGCGAAATTGGACTACATAACATTCATTGTTTCCAGACTGTGAGAATGTTGACTCCATAAACCTTTTAGGTACCATTGAAGTTTCCTCATATGCAGTCTTGCATATGGAATCAGTAGGATGCAGGATGCCATGAAGCCCAAAGCCTGCAGAATATGTCTTGCAGATAACTGGGTTTTTTTGTTGCCATCAATTTGAAGTAAGTAGTCAGTTGCCTTTGCTTGTCTGTGGTGAGGTAAGCCATCTGGGCAGTTGTATTCAAGCTTGCACCCAGGAATGTTATCTTTTGAGAGGGTACCAGTTGTGATTTCTTTTTGTTTACTGTGTACCCTAGGCATGTTAGAAGCCTTTTCACAAACGCCAGGTGTTGAAGAATGTCCTTGTTCTCTGCTTGAATGAGACAGTCGTCCAAGTAAGGATATATTTGTATACTTCTTTGTCTGCAAAATGCAATATATTTGTATACTTCTTTGTCTGCAAAATGCAATTACTGGTGCCAGGCAATTTGTAAAGACCCTGGGCGCAGTAGATAAGCCAAATGGCAGTGCAGAGAATTGGTAATGCATTAAGCCAGCCTTGAATCTGAGGTATCTTCTGCATGATTGTCTTATTGGGACATGCATGTATGTCTCTTTTAGGTCTAATGTCACCAGCCAAGCATTCTTGCCCAGAATGGGCAGAAGCTGCTGCAAAGTCAGCATTTTGAATTTTGGAATGTCCAGGTATGTGTTCAAAATCGATAAATCCAGTATTGGCCGCCAGGCCTTGTCCTTTCTGGGTACCAAGAACAGTCGAGTAAAAACCTTGTCCTTTTTCCTGTTCTGGTACTGGCTGAATGGCCCTCATATCCATGAGGGACGTAACCTGTTTCTGTGCCTCTGCCCATTGTTTTTTTTGGCAAATCTGGCCAACCTTTTGCCATTGGCAGTGTGTGGAAATGGAATCTGTATCCCTGTGATACTATGTTTTGAGCAAAAAGTGCTAATTTTCCCCCTAAGGGTGCTGCCAAAAGATAAGTGCTTGGTGTAGGCAGAGGGAAGTCATTGGGACTGTTTTCTGTAGGTTTGCGCTTTATCTCCTCCAGATTTGGAGGTAGAAGCACCCAAATGCTTTGACCTGTATGAATCTTGCGCCTGGTATCTGGAACCCTTAGGGTGTCTGGATTTGACCCTTTGAACTCTGTCTGACACATGAAAGGACCAATTTTCTGTAGACCAGTGTCTACTGAATCTTGGCGGCTGCACTTTTAAGAAGTCTTTAACAGTTTGCATAGACTTAGCTTTGTCTTCCATTTTCTTTAAAACCTCTTCTGCCTTAATACCAAACAGAGTATCATGCTGTAAAGGTGCATCTAGCAATTTAGCTTTAACATGATCAGGCAGATTTTGTTCCTTTAGCCAGGCATGCCTCCTAATCACAGATCCAGTAACTGCGGCCCAGCAGGAGGCCTCTAAGGAATAAAAACCACATTGCAAAGTATGCTTTCCAACCTGTCCAGCTGCATGCAATAATTCCTGCAATTCTTTATTTTCTGCACATTCAGAAATCAACATAATTATCTGTTTCAGCAATCCCATAACATGCTGTTGATACTTAAGCATATGAAATTGACAGTTTAAGGCCCTGACTGCCATGGTTGCAGATGTATAAACCTTTTTTCCCCCATCTGTCCAGTGCCCTTGAATCTCTGTCAGAGGAGGTAGGATTTTTTGCTGTTGAGGCCTTAACTCTCTCTGGACCCTGTGAAATAGTTTCAGGATCAGCAGCAGGGTTTCTAAATAAAATTTTATGTGAGTCAGGGACCCTGTAACATCTGTCAGGCTTACTGGGTGCAGGAAGCAAGGAGTCAGGGGTCAAGTTCGACTCCGAAAACACATCATCCACAATGTCTAAAACAGGGGGAATGGCTAAAGGCCTGTGCTGAGGGAGAAGGAAATCCCTGAGCCTCTTTTTTGATTCTGAGAAATCTTGACTCTCCCAGTGAAAATGCTCCCTCAAAGTATGCAAGGTTTCTCCAAATGAATAATCCTCAGGAGGAGATGCAGATGGTATAGACTCCTCTGCATCAGAATGCTCATAGGGAGGTATAGATAATTCCTGATCAGAAGAGGAATCAGAAGAAATAGAAACCTGATCTGAAGATTCATAGTCAGTGTCTTGCCTAGGCCTCTTATCTGGAGGGGGATGGGTACTCCTGATCAAGGTAATAAGGTCTTCAGCCATTTTGATCTTCTGTTTTTTAGGCATAGAGGCCTGTGCACGTGGCTCATGCGTCAGTTTTTTAGTTTTAGAAGTTGCTTTTGTCTTTGGTTTTGCAGCCGTCGGTTTGATATACAAATGTTGAGGTCTGAATACACCCTCAGAAGCCAGTGCCTGCTCAGCGGCTCTGGACCCATCCGAGGGAGATGCATCCGTCGGTCCAATACCTTGAGTATCTCGTAGCATGTCGGACTCCACATGGGTGTCGGTAGAGGCCTGCGACTCAAAAGTAGCGGGTATCAGGGGCTGCGAAAGCACCTCAGAGTACCGGCGAACTGGCGACTGGCTTAGGAGAAGCTTCGTCGTCAGTTTTGGATCTCGACTGCCTTTCTCTGTCCTTTTCTTTGCGTTTTTTTATTTACTCCGGTAGTTGGATTGCTATCTGATGACATTTCTGGGTAGTTAAATCTATTTCCAAAATACTCTGAGGCAAAAATATACCAACGCTCAATAGTGCGTTGGTTAAATCTAGCACAAAACCGACAGCCAGGCACGTTGTGATCAGAGCCTAGGCAAGGAATACATTATAAATGGAAATCCTTATGAGGTATTTGCTTCCCACAAGTAATACAATTATTAACTTTTTCTGACATCGGAATGGAGCAAGAAAAAAGTTTCCCCAATGGGGTACTTGGCTTTAGTGAAGACTTCGGTTCTGAAACTCAAACTCGAATATTTCAGTAGTCGGCTGACCGGCACTTGCGAAATGCTTCTGCTTCGGACACCGCACAGCAAGAAAGACTAAAGAAAATGGCGTTGGCTGCATGTTTTATACCCCTGACGACCTGACGTCATGGAAGAGTAGACAGCAACCGACGCAGGACCCAAGACTTTGGAATTCAGGCCGAATGAAGGCAACCTGCCAGCAGATTACCCAAATGTAATGACTGCAGCAGTGAAACATGAAGAACATCTGCAGCCACTTGAATCTTAACAGTTACAAAACTGGAACCTTTTTTATAGAGATCAGAAAAAAATTCAAGTATGAAAATAACTGGTGCTGAAAAGGGGATCCAGACCTTTGAAGTAGGCTCAAACTGAAAAATGTCTTCATTTACTGTCGTAAATGTTACTAGTAGATGGTTTCTGTGAAGTAGAAAGAATATAGACTATAGCACAGGGAAACCTAGCAACTCTGGCTATAGTTAAAATTGGAGGAACTATGTGATTAATTTCATGGACTTCTGATCTGCAGGAGGCAATTTGGACAGGCGAGTTATTAGAAATGGATAATGATCCAACATCCATGAAGAATGTCCAAGGTGGAATGCCAAACCAAGACAGACTGCTGCTCAGAAAGTCTAATTCTTTAATACGAAACCATAAAAACAATGAAAACACAAGCGCTTTTGCTCGGTCTGTGCCGAGCTTTATCAAGTGAACATCCAAAGTGCTGCAAGGCTTTATATACACTGAAGTTAATTGTTAATTAATCAATTAAAAAATTAAAGCTTAAAAATGCTGAAGTTGATAAATTGTTAAAAATGCTTCCTTGTTAAAAGTTAAACCTGGTGCATTATAATAAATATATACAGTAAATATTAAAACTGAAATGTAAAATAATCGAAAGAAACTGTAGGCAGTGCATTTAGCAATAAGTTAAAATAAATCATTTATCATATTTCACTTAAAGATTTTTTATCAGCAATGAATGAGCTTCTCATAATAGAGCCTTTCTTAGCTTGAGGACACTGTTTATGTTGATGTTGTCATTTAATCCAGGGTGTCTGCCTGCATCTAGTTTAAGTTGCCATATAAGTTCCTTGTATTCAAGGGTCGAAAAGTACAGTTTTGTACCTACCATAAATGTAGATGTCCGAATTGGATAGCATCTGCAGTCATAACAACTGGGTTGTCCTGTCGTCAGGCAGCCCTTCAGTCGGCCGGATTCCAAAGTCCGGGTCCGGCTTCGGCTGATGTCGCACTTCACCCGACGTCATCACTGTTGGTCTTCGGGTATAAAAGCATCAGCCGACGCCATTTTCTTCAGTGTTTCTTGCCCCAGATGCCAGAAGCCCTATAGAAGGCTAAAAATTTTGGATAGATGCCAATGTTTCCAAAAGATAGAGGTAAACACAAAAATAAGCATGTATGTACATAAATACAAACAAATACACCATGAAAGAAATCCCCCCACTAGCTAGCTATTAGAAGGGTAAACACCCTAGGAGTACCACAGAGGGGAAGGAGGGTAATCCTGACTGCAGATGCTATCCAATTCGGACATCTACATTTATGGTAGGTACAAAACTGTACTATGTCCTTCATGGATGCATCTGCAGTCATAACTAACTGGGTAGAATACCATAGCCAACTAGGGGAGGAGGATAAAAGTAGATTATGGTGTGTTTAGGATCCCTTGCAGAACAGCAGTGGCAAACCCTGCTTGGGATCTGGAATATAGAGGTAAATTATAATGCTTGGCAAATGTATGCACGGAGGTCCAAGTAGCCGCCTCAATAATGTCTTTGGTAGCCACTCCTCGTAAGAAGGCTGTGGTAGTGGCTGTTGCCCTTGTAGAATGAGGTCTTATGTTCTGTGGAATTGGCTTTCCATGGAAGGAGTAACAGAATCGTATGCAATTTCCTATCCATTTGGAGATTGTCTGTTTGGAAATAGCTTTTCCTTCCCTTCCTGTTGCATAGGCTACGAAAAGTTGGTCAGTCTTTCTGCTATTTTTTGTTCTGTCCAAGTAGTAGCGTAGCTGTCTATGTACATCCAAGGTATGCAGTATTCTTTCCCTCTGTTTTGTGGGTTGGGAAAGAAGGTAGGTAGGTGGATTGCCTGGTTTAATGACACTCTGGATACCACCTTAGGCATAAATGTAGGATTAGTCCTCATGGACACTCTATCTTGGTGGAAGATTAGAAAGGGTTGCACTGCCATTAAGGCCTGTAGTTCTGAAACCCTCCTTGCTGAAGTAATTGCCAGTAGGAAAGCAGTTTTCCATGACAGGTGTTGTAGGTCTGCTGTTGCTGCTGGTTCAAAGGTGATAGTGTCAATTTTTCTAGCACAAAGTTCAAGTCCCAAGCTGGCAATGGTGGTTTCCTTGGAGGTTTTACATTCTTGATTCCTCTGAGGAACTGCCTGAGCAAAGGGTGTGAAAAACAGGTGGATCAAAGCTGTATTCTGCTGAAATAGCTGATGCATGAATCTTGATGGAGGAGTAGGACAGGCCTGAATGAAGTAGTTCGGCCAGATACTCCAGAATGTTAGGTATATCTATGTTTGATACATCTTTTCCTCTTTCAGAACTCCAAATGACAAACCTTTTCCATTTCCCAGCATAATTCCTTCTAGTTGAAGGCCTGCGTGCTTCAAGAATAATGTCTTTAACTCTTTGTGAAAGTTCTGTATTAGGAGCTGCTATGTGATGTTCCATGCAGTCAGTTGCAGCGTTTTAGGTTTGGATGCATGGTGCTGAAGTTGTTCTGAGTTAGCATCAAAGGCATCAGGGTATTGGCCACATATTGTTCGAGACATGCTCCTCAGCAGTGGGTACCAATGCTGTCTTGGGCAGTTTGAAGCTATCAGGATTATCCTTGGACGTTCCTCCTTGATTTTTAGTAGTACTTTGTGTATCAAGGAAGAGGTGGGAATGCATATGCTGTTAGGCCTTTCCAGCTGAAGGAGAGCGAGTCCACTTTCCATGCTAGTGGGTGGAATGTCCTTGTGCAGAATTTTTGAGCTGGTGATTGAGAGGTGATGCGAATAGATCTATCTGAGGCATTCCCCATTTCTTGAGATGGTCTTGAAGATATCCGGTGCAGCTGCCATTCGTGGGCATCCGATGTGGTCCTGCTTAACATATCTGCTAGAGAGTTTTCTTTTCCTGGCACAAATATTGCCTGTAACTGGATGTTGTAGCTGAGTGCCAGGGTCCACAGCTCCAAAGTCATTCTGCATAGGGGGTAAGAATGAGTGCCTCCCTGTTTGTTGATGTACCACATGACTGTGGTGTTGTCTGTCCTTATCATCAAGTGGTCCTCCTTGAGAAATGGTCAGAACTTTTGGATTGCCAGTTTTACTGCCAGCATTTCTTTTAGGTTGATGTGCAGGTGAAGTTGGTCCTGTGTCCACAATCCTTGCACGCATTTGTCCAGCATATGCCCCCCCCATCCTAGGTCTGAAGCATCTGTTGTGATGGTCTGGCTTGCTTGACCCATGAAAGGGCAGGCCTGGGTTTGACTGGCATGCCTGAGCCCACCATAGGAACTCCTGTTTTAAGCATGGTATTAGTGGGATTTCCGTTTCTAGGCTGTGTCTGTGTTGGGACCATAAATTCTTTAGGTACCACTGTAGTTTTCTCATATGTAGTCTGGCAAATGGAACCAAGATTATGCATGATGCCATGAAACCCAAGGCCTGCAGTACCTTTCTTGCTGTTAACTTGTTCAGTTTTGTTAGTGCCAAGAAGTAAAGAGGGAGTTCTTTTGTTTTCTGTAGTTAGGAATGCCATTTGTCTTACTGTGTCCAATTCCGCTCCCAGGAAAGTCCTTGTCTGGGATGGTATCAGTCTTGACTTTTGTAAATTGACTGTGTATCCCAGTGCTTGAAGCAAGTAAATGACCCTTTGTAAATCTGTTGTCAGCTTGCTTTTGTTGTCTCCTTGTATCAGGCAGTCGTCCAGGTATGGATAAATTTGAATTCCCTGTAGTCTGCAATGAGCGATTACTGATGCCAGGCATTTTGTGAATACTCTGGGCAGTAGATAAGCCAAAGGGCAATGCTGAGAATTGATAGTGCTCTGATCCTGCAAGAAATCTGAGGTATCTTCTGCAGATTGGTCGAATGGGGACGTGCAGGTATGCCTCCTTGAGATCTAGAGTTACCAGCCAACACTCCTTGCCCAGCATGGGAAGAAGTTGCTGTAGGGTCAGCATTTTGAATTTTGGGACAATGATGTAAGTATTCAGGGTGGACAGGTCTAGAATTGGTCTCCATGCTTTGTCCTTTCTTGGGACTAGGAAGAGTCTTGAGTAGAACCCTTTCCTTGCTCTGCTGTTGGCACTTTCTCCACAGCTCTCATGTTTGCTAACTCCATTATCTGTTGTAGAGCCTCTGTCTTTTGATTTGGAGGTAGATTTGGCATTCCTCTTTGTCTGGTAAAGTGTGGAAGTGGAACCGGTAACCTTGATCTATGGTTCGTAAAATCCACTTGTCCTTTGTTATGTGGTGCCAGTTTTTGAAAATAAGGTTAGCTTTCCGCCTAGAGGAGCTGCTATTTGTTTCCTGGTAGGCGGTTTAGGATTAAGTCACTGTGGCTGTGTTGATGTAGTGGCAGGTGTTGAGTCTGTGCCTCTGGTGTTACCTTGCCACTGTCGCCTCTGTAGGCACCTCCTCTGGATTGGTTTCTGCCTCTGGAACGTCTATTCCTGCCCCTTTGAGGTCTTGTGGAGTCAGGAAAGGACCAATTTTTGGCAGGCCAGTTCCTGCTAAACCTTGGGGTTGAACCTGCAAGAAATCTTTAACTGTCTGGACTGATTTTGCCTTTTCTTCCATTTTCTTCATAACCTGCTGGGCAGGTGTACCAAACAAACTTGTTTTATCCATAGGAGCATCTAGCAATTTAGATTTAACATGATCCGGTAAAGCTTGCTCCTTTAGCCATGCATGCCTTCTAATTACAGTGCCAGTCATGGCTGATCTAAATGAAGCCTCCAGTGCATCATAGCCACATTTTAAAGAATGGTTACTAACTTGCTGTATGTTATTTACCATTTCTAATACATATTTCTTATCAAGAGATTCATCAGTGGTTAGCTTTTTAGTTAACTGATCAAGCATAAACTCTTGGTATTGTATCATGTGAAACTGACAGTTTAAAGCTCTAGCTGAAAGAGTGGCTGAAGTGTAAACCTTCTTACCCCATCTGTCTAATGACCTTGCTTCCCTTTCAGAAGGAACAGGGTTTTAGCTATGGTCGCGGCTACTGCCTTGGGACCCTGGGAAATAGTTTCGGGGTCTGCAAGAGGGGCCTTGTAAAGGTGGTGATGAGTATCTGGCACCCTGTATAATCTGTCTGGTTTGGCAGGGGCTGGGGGTAAAGAATCTGGAGCGGAGCAGACATCATTGAAAGCATCATCCACCACAGAGAGAACACGAGGTATAGCTAAGGGCCTGTGCTGTGGAAGGTGCAAAAAGGTCCTAAGTCTTTTCCTGGAGTCTGAAAAATCCTGTTGCTGCCATTGGAACTGTTCTCGCATGGCATGCAAGGTTTCCCCAAAGGAGAATTCTTCTGGTGGGGAAGCAGCTGGAATGGATTCTTCAGCATCAGAATCTTCAAAATTGGAGAAAGGAGCCTCTGGCTGGTCAGTTATGTCTGATTCATCAGCAGAATCATCAGAGGACACTGGCTCATGGGGCTCTGCCCTAGGTCTCTTCTCTGGGGGCTGAGAGGCCCTGTCTGGGTGAGATTGAGATCCTCTAATTAATGAAATTAAATCTTCTGCCAAAGTAAGCATTTGAGAACTGGAAGAGGGCCTGGTTGAGGGGTTTAACAGGCACTGTTTTAGTAGTCTTGGCTGCTTTAGCCCTGGCGAAGGCCTTAATGGACATGGCTGCTGGAGGCCTAGCAGCACCACGTGCTGGGGTAGAGACATCCAAGGGAATGGTGTCTGATAAGTCAGTGGTAAGCACCGTAGTGGGTAAAATTTCAGAGGCCGATTCAAGAGTGTTAGCAGGGACCTCAGTTGTAGAGATAGATTCAGCTGTATTTTGATCAGTTTTCTCGGTTTCGGCCGAAACCGAGACACTCGCGGTTTGCTTAACCATGGTTTCGGCCGAAACCGCGGACCGCAAGTGTCGGTCTTTTTCTTTGCGTTTTTTGGCAGAATGCGTAGTCGGAGGATCCGGCGGCATAATGTACGCAAAATCAGAACCGAAAAACTGTTCTGCAAACTCCGACCGACGTCTAAGCGTTCGTCGGTTGAAAGAAGCACAGGGCGAACAGGCTGCTACGTCGTGGGCTGGGCCTAAGCAAGGCAGGCAGTAAGAGTGGAAATCTTTATGAGGTATTTGTTTCCCACAGGTTAAACAATTATTAACTTTTTCTGACATCGGCTGAGGCAAGAAAGAGTCCCCAACGGGGTACTTAGCTTTAGAAGTCTTCGAAGTAGTATTCGGTAGAAGTAATCTCTGGATCCGACCGACCGGCACTTGCAAACAGCTTCTGCTTCGGGCGCCACGCGGCAAGAAAGACTGAAGAAAATGGCGTCGGCTGATGCTTTTATACCCGAAGACCAACAGTGATGACGTCGGGTGAAGTGCGACATCAGCCGAAGCCGGACCCGGACTTTGGAATCCGGCCGACTGAAGGGCTGCCTGACGACAGGACAATTGCTATGACTGCAGATGCATCCATGAAGGACATCAACATTTCCACCACTTCTTGGTACAGGGCAATATTCTGTCACAACTAACACAACAGCGACATATGACACCTTCCGGAATAGCTTTATCTACACCTATACCGGCAACTCTGCTGATATTGAGGAGATCATCAGGAGGCACTGGCCTGTACTGACCTTTCATGAAGAATTCAAAGATGCCCTCCCACCACACCCTAAATTTGTAAGAAAGAGGGACATTAATTTCAAGGAACTATTTGAAAGAAAACCTAATTTCCAGGCTAATAACTCTAACACACAACTAGGCACTTTCAAATGTGGGTCCTGTAATCAATGCCATGCATTATTAATGCTGCAACACTTTACATTCCCTCTAGGAATTTTAACATTAAATCATATCATCACTACACATGTGGGAGTAAAGGGGTTGTCTACCTAGGTTTTTGCACCACCTGCGCTCAAGCTTCTATGTTGGCAAAACCGAGAGGCCATTTAGGAAAAGACTCTATGAACATTTTTACGATCTAAGCAAACAAAGGGAGTCTAATGCATTCTATAAGCATTCACTCACTTGCTCTGAGATAGATCTTAAATTCATAGTGTTGGAGCAAGTTACCCCGGATGCTAGGGGAGGTGACTGGGAGACGACCCTTGAATACAAGGAACTTATATGGCAACTTAAACTAGATGCAGGCAGACACCCTGGATTAAATGACAACATCAACATAAACAGTGTCCTCAAGCTAAGAAAGGCTCGATTATGAGAAGCTCATTCATTGCTGATGAAAAATCTTTAAGTGAAATAGGATAAATTATTTATTTTAACTTACTGCTAAATGCACTGCCTACAGTTTCTTTCGATTATTTTACATTTCAGTTTTAATATTTACTGTATATATTTATTATAATGCACCAGGTTTAACTTTTAACAAAGAAGCATTTTTAACAATTTATCAACTTCAGCATTTTTAAGCTTTAATTTTTTAATTGATTAATTAACAATTAACTTCAGTGTATATAAAGCCTTGCAGCACTTTGGATGTTCACTTGATAAAGCTCGGCACAGACCGAGCAAAAGCGCTTGTGTTTTCATTGTTTTTATGGTTTCGTATTAAAGAATTAGACTTTCTGAGCAGCAGTCTGTTCTGGTTTGGCTTTCCACCTTGGATTTATTTTTTATTGGTCCTGTTCGTGCTTTTCTGGATCCATGAAGAATGTACTAGAAGAGACCCACAGGAACCATGTCTGTCAGGGCCAAGAGGGGGCAATGAGGATTACCCTGGCCTTGCACTGTCTTGCTTTCCGTCTCTGGTGGTGGAGTGCAGAAGTCCAGGAGGTTATCAAAATAAAGGAGGAGTACAGGAAAATGAGAGCTAGACAAGATGGACCAAATTAAGGAGTATTAAGTGACTAACATGTTAAGAGAGCAGTTGCAATAGCAAACAAGTAGGTATCACAGACACACTGCCAGCTAACAAAGTGATTCAGGAAATGGTATAAAGAAACTCGGGTTGCAAGGCAAAGTCAGACATTTAGGCACCATTCATAAGAAATGCCAACAAAAAATGATGAGTAGTCCAAGGGACATCAAATGAAAACAGCAGTATTTCCAGCAACTTCTGAATGGAGAAAATCCAATAGAAGCTGTACTGTCCCATGCATGGTTATGCAGTGAAAGAGGAAGGAAAGCCCACCTAGAATAAGTAAGAACAGTTAAGGAAAATTAAGTCTGGGAATGTAGCAGGGTCCGACAAAGTCACAGCAGACATGATGAAGATGTTTGGTGAGTTGAGGGGAGAAACAGCTCCCAAGGGTACTCAAAGTGGCATACCTCTAAGCCTGTTAGTGCAAGAAAGCTGAACAAAGCCTAAATAATGGGGGAACAAAGGCCAAAATAGGGGCAGATTTTAAATATTGCTCTTATTTCAACAACTTTATGTTTATAACAGAATTTCTGTTCGCATGCATTTTATGAAGGCTATGAAAAGTACAGTTGTGTACCTACCATAAATGTAGATGTTCGAGTGTATTCACTGTTGCAGTCATTACACTTGGGTTATCCTGCTGGCAGGCAACCCGCAGTCGGCCCGAGTTCCAAAGTCTTGGTCCGGCATCGGTTGCTGTCGCCTCTTCCCTGACGTCAGTGCGTCAGGGGTATAAAAGTTGCAACGGACACCAGTTTCTTCAGTTTTTCTTGCCCCAGATGTCATGTGCCCCCAGATAGGAAGGCTGGAAAGATAAAAATATGCCAAAAACCACGCATATATTACTATAAACATTTCCTTCATCTAAAAGCAAATACACCACATAGGTTGTATAGAGTTGAGAAGTACAGAAAAGTCCCAGCAATGAAAAGGGGGATGGTGGGTGGGTAACCTGGATTGCAACAGTGAATACACTCGAACATCTACATTTATGGTAGGTACACAACTGTACTATGTTCATCTTGTTTCACTGTTGCAGTCATTACACTTGGGTAGAATCCCAAAGCTGAGGTTGAGCGGCTGGGTCTAAATTGGATTGGCAGAGGCTACCAGGCCCTGCAGAACTGCAGTGACAAAGCCTGCTCTGGATTTAGAGTAGAGAGGTAAGTGGCAGTGCTTGGTGAAAGTGTGCACTGAGCTCCAGGTTGCAGCTTCTAAAATGTCTTTGGTTGGTACTCCTCTGAGAAAAGCTGCTGAAGTGGCTGCTGCTCTGGTAGAATGAAGCCTAATGCCCTTAGGCACTGATTTGCCATGTTGTGCATAACAGAAGCGGATGCAATGTCCTATCCATTTTGAAATTGTCTGCTTTGTAATAGGCTTTCCTTGTGATCCTGCAGCATAGGCTACAAACAGTTGCTCAGTTTTTCTGAAGGCTTCTGTTTTGTCCAAGTAGAATCATAGCTGTCTGTGTACATCCAAAGCGTGCAGAAGTCTCTCCCCTTTAATTCTGGGGATTTGGGTAGAAAGTAGGTAAATGAATGGTTTGGTTCAGGGCCACATTGGAGACCACTTTTGGCATGAATGTTGGGTTTGTCCTAAGAGAAACCCTGTCCTGATGGAAAATGATGAAAGGTTCCACAGCCATTAATGCCTGTAACTCTGAGACTCTTCTTGCTGAAGTTATTGCTAGGAACAGAGCAGTTTTCCATGATAAGAATTTTAGATCAGCTGAGCTGGCTGGTTCAAAAGGAGGCAGTGTGAGTTTTTCTAAAACAAAGTAGAGACCCCAAGTTGGTACTGGTGCTCTCCTTGGGGGTCTTATATTTTTTGCCCCTCTGAGGTACTGTCGTAGTAGAGGATGTGAAAAAATAGGAGGTTCCGTATTGTAATGAGCTGAAATGGCAGAGGCATGGATTTTAATTGATGAGAAAGATAGGCCTCTGTCCAGCATCTCAGTTAGGTATTGTAAAATCTGAGGTATATTAGGGACAAGTGGTTCGAGGCCTTGTGCCTGGTTCCAAGCACAGAATCTCTTCCATTTTTCTGCATAAGATTTCCTAGTGTTGGGCCTCCTGGCTTCTAAAATGACATCTATAACAGCTTTAGAGAGAGGTGCAGTCTGAGTGACTACACTATCTGCCATGCTGCTAGATTTAAGGTTCTGAGTTGACTGTGCAGAATCTGATTGTTTTGTTGTGTCAGAAAGTGAGGAATTTGAGGTAGAAGCCAAGCTGGGCCTTGAGACAAGTTCTTTAGGATTGGGTATCAGTGCTGGCGTGGCCAGTCTGGGGCAATCAGGATAATTTTTGGCCTTTCTTGTCTGACTTTTAGGAGCACCTTGGTAAGAAGAGGCATCGGAGGGAAGGCATAGACTGTCAGGCCTTTCCTGCTGAATGATAGAGCATCCACTTTCCATGCTTGAGAGTGATAAGTTCTTGTGCAGAATTTGGTAATTGTGAGGGGAGGCAAAAAGATCTATGTCTGGGCATCCCCATTTCCTCATTATCATGCTGAACACCAGTGGATTTAGTTTCCATTCGTGAGGATCCATGAAATTTCTGCTTAGTTCATCTGCCAGTGTATTTTTTGTTCCTGGCAGGAATTGTGCCTGCAGATATACTTGATAGGTCAGTGCTGTGTTCCACAAAATCATGGCTTGCCTGCATAGGGGGTAGGAATGTCTGCCCCCTTGCTTGTTTATGTACCACATAACTGTGGTATTGTCTGTCTTTATTAATAGTTGTCCTGGATGTAGTAGGTCCTTGAAGGCTGTCGGGGCATTCTGCACAGCTAGCATCTCTTTTTGATTGATGTGAAGATGCATTTGTTGCTTGGGTCACGTGCCCTGAATACTTTTTCCTGCCATATGTGCCCCCCAGGCATAATCCGATGCATCCGTTGTTATTGTCTGCCTGGCTGTAGGTAAGGTGAAAGGCTGTCCCTTGTGGCGACAGGCCTGGGACCACCATCGAAACTCCTGTTGTAGGCAGGGAATAAGAAGTTATGTACCTACCATAACGTTCCATGTTAGTTGTCTTCTCTCGCCTTCTTTCTTGCTGGATGGGTTCGGAGCCGATCCTCGGCTCCGACTCGACACTTGCAAAGCTCGAGAGCTAATTTTACCAGCTCGAGGCAACCCTATATCCCATGATGCAAGGCGGAGACTACCCAGATCTCGTTTGGTAGCTAAGGAAATAGTAATATATTCTTCCAACTGTAGAGGAGGAAGAAAAAGTAACAATACTAAATAACATCATAATCCTCTAGAAAGGATCAACCTAATCTAGTGACACTAGAAGCTGAATAGCTAGAAAAGGAATAAAACCTCTTAATAGAAGAGGCATAATCTTCTCGGTCTGACCAGGCTAGGGGGATGGAGGCGGGATGCAAGAAAGAAGGCGCAGAGAAGACAACTAACATGGAACGTTATGGTAGGTACATAACTTCTTAATGTTAAGTTGTCAATCTCGCCTTCATTCTTGCTGGATGGGACCGCGTCCCTAGCACCTCTATCCTGGGTGGCTCAATGGAACAGACTCTTGAGAACGGTGGAACCAAAATTCGCTCTGTCTCTGGAGGCCAAGTCTAATTTGTAATGTGAAGCAAAGGTATGAGGAGAGGGCCCATGTGGCTGCTGCACAAATAGTGTCTATTGGAAGTCTAGCTTGAAAAGCTGTCGATGTAGCTAGAGCTCTGGTAGAATGGGCTTTTGGCTTAGAAATCAACTCTTTGCCTCTGAGCTGATATATGTAGGTAATCACAGAAGACAGCCATCTAGATAAAGTCACCTTGGAAACTGGAAGGCCTTTCCTGTTCTCTGCATAGGATAGAAACAGTTGATCGGATTTCCTAAAAAGTTTAGTTTTGTCCAGATAATATCTGAGCTGGCGGTGAACATCAAGACAATGTAACTTTTGTTCCTCTCTATCAGAATAATTCGGGAAAAACACTGGAAGATCAATGGACTGATTTAAGTTCGTCTGCGATGCCACTTTTGGTAAGAAAGACAGATTAGTCCTTAGAGATACCCTATCTTTGTGGAAGATTAAGTAGGGAGGACGAATGCAGAGAGCATGAAGCTCAGATACTCTCCTGGCAGAAGTAATGGCGACTAGAAAAAGTGTCTTCCAAGAAAGAAATTTCAAAGAACAGGCAGCATGAGGTTCGAAAGGGGAAGAATCAAGGATGTTAAAATTAAATTTAGATCCCACTGTGGTGGGGGTCTCTAATTGGAAGTTTAAGTAAAAGATACCTCAAGGAATGCCTTGCAAAGTTTACGTGACATAATGTTGTGGTCCAAAAGGCCTATATGAAAATTTGAAATGGCTGCCAGCTGAACTTTTACTGTGGAGGAAGAGGATCCTGAATGAAAAATCTCAGCTAGGAAGTCCAAGACCAAATGAATCGGAGCAGTATAGGGGTCTATGTTCCTAGCTTTTGCCCAGAAGGAGAAACGTCGCCATTTACTAGTGTAAATCTTTCTGGTAGAAGATTTTAAGGAAGCTACTATGATATCCCGGACGGGATTAGAAATCATAGGAAGCCTGGCTAAGGATGGAAGCGGAGCAACCAAGCAGTGAGGTTGAGAGAAGGTATGGATTGGTGCAGCTGCCCCGACTGGTGGGTCAGAAGATCTGGAACCGGGTCCAGATGCCATGGCTGTACCAAGAGATAACGATGTAGGAACGGAAACCATATCTGTCAAGGCCAATAAGGAGCAATGAGAATCAACTTGGCTCTCAAGGCGGTTGCTTTCTGAATTAGTTGAGGTATCAGCGGAAAGGGGGGAAAGGCATAAAGAAGTCCCCAGGGCCAATCTTGGGTTAGAGCGTCTCTGGGGGGATGGCCTGGAAGGGGGAAGGGAAGAGAGAGAAGAAGTCTGGGCATTTGCTGTTTTGAGGTGTAGCGAAAAGGTCGCAGCAAGGAAGGCCCCACTTCTGAAAAATCTCTTCCGTCACTGATTGTTTGAGAGACCACTCGTGAGGCATGAGAATAGCTCTGCTCAATCTGTCCGCTATGATGTTGGATTTCCCGGGGATATGCGTTGCTATCAGAAACCGCTGAGAAGAGATTGCCCATTGCCAAAGTCTGAGAGCCTCTCGACACAGTGGATAGGACTTGGTTCCGCCCTGTTTGTTGATATACCACACTACGGACATATTGTCCGTTTGGACTGCAATAGTTCGCAGGGGAAGAGAGTCGTTGAGGGCTTGCAACGTTAAAAGCACCGCTCTCATCTTCAGGACATTTATGTGCAGATGGTATTCGAAAGGTTGCTAAGTGCCATGGACCATTCTGCCCTGATAATGCCCCCCCCCCCCGATCAGAGAGGCGTCCGATGTAACCGTGGCAACCGGGGCAGGAGGAACAAAGGGTCTACCCTGACGGACTTGAGGGGACGATATCCACCAGGACAGATGCCTTTTGCAAGTTGGAGTTATTGTGATCTTGTGACGCATGGGAAGTTGTTGAAAAGACCATTGGGCAAATAGCATCCATTGTAGAAGACGCATGTAAAAGCGGGCAAAGGAAGAAGTGTTATGGCCGCCATAAGACCCAATACTTTCAGAGCAAATCTGGCCTGAATTTTGTTGCTGAGAAGAATCACCTGGACGTGACTTTGAATGTCCAAGATCCTTTGGTCTGTTAACTTTGCTGAAAGTTGTACGGTGTCCAATTTTACGCCTATAAAAGTAATAGATTGACAAGGACAAGGCAGATTTTTCAAAATTTATAGAAATCCCTAGCCCTCTGCAAATGTGAATGGTGTAATCTCTGGCTTGGAGAAGTTGATGCCTGGTGATGGCAGTGAGGAGCTAGTCGTCTAGATATGGAAACACCTGGAATCCTTGACGTCTCAGGTGAGCCGTAACCGCTGCCATACATTTGGTGAACACTCTGGGGGCTGTAGTGAGTCCAAAGGGCAGGGCCCTGAATTGAAGTGACTGGTCCCCAGAAAGCGGAGAAATCTTCTGGAGCGTCTGTGAATTTTTATGTGATAGTACGCATCCTGAAGATCTATCGAGCACATCCAATTGTCCTTGCCCATAAAGGGTAGAATGGACTGAAGCGTGACCATTCGGAATCTTGATTTCTTTACAAACTTGTTTAGTTTGCTCAGATCTAATATTGGTCTCCAGTCCCCTGTCTTTTTTGGAACTAAAAAGAACCTTGAGTAGATTCCGGATCCTATTTGGTTCGCTGGGACTGGCTGGATGGCTCTTTTTGCTAGCAGTTTTGATATTTCTAGTACTGCTAGTTCCCTTAGACCGGGTGGAACGTCTGGAAGGGTTCCTTTTGCTGAATTGGGGTTTGAATAAAGGGAATTTTGTAACCTCGGATATAATCGACTGTACCCATTTGTCTTGAGAAAGGAAAGCCAGGCTATTGGGTACAGCGATAATCTTCCCAGACTGCCTCCAAGGTGGACAATCGGGCAACATCTCAGGGATGCTGGAAGGGTTTGTCAGAAGAGGCTCTCTGCTACCCTGATTCTATGGACCCTCTGCCCCTAGGGCGGCATCTATTATTGTTACCCCTCTGCCTCTGGGGTAAACTGACTTCGTCAGGCGTGACTCCTTGAGATTTGCGGAACCACATTTTCCTCCCTTCTGTCCTTTGGGGTAAGGTCTTGAAGGGGTGGAGAACGGACTCCTACGCAGAAAGAGTCTTGCCATCTTGTTAGCATCTAGTCAAAGTGTCTTTCACTTGAGGTCCCAAGAAGGTCGGACCATCAAAAGGGAGTTTGTGAAGGACGCCTTGAAGGGTCTGCAAAATTACAAAGCCGCATCCAGGACAGACGCCTAAGCCACTCCTGTGCTCATGCCCTACTCGCTCCATCGGCTGCATAGGAAATGAGCTGCATAGAGGAGATAACAATGGAGTTAAGGATTCCTAGCTGTGAGCTAATCTTATCCTGAGACCCAGCTGCTGACGGATCCTGTAAAACTTCTCCCAACTTTAAGAACATCTCTTTGAAGGCGGGTGAAGTGGCACAAGTAGTTCAGCGATCTCATGGCAAAAGTCGCTGAAGAAAAAATCCGCTTGCCGTACCTGTCCATAGTCCTAGAATCCTTGTTAGGAGGATGGACAGGTACTGAAGGATCAGCTAGTTCCTTCTTGGTGGCAGCAGCCACCACCATGGCATCAACTGGGACACCCTTTGTCAAATATTGTCTATCTGGTGGGGCCGTAATGAATTTAGAAGCCTCCTAGGAATAGGTTCCACCGAACCGAGCCATCCATGCCTTGAGCCACTACATCCATAAGAGGGTCGAAGGTGGAGACACCCAGGAGGTGGAGGGTCGAGATCCCAACACCTCCAGGTATACTGACTCCTCGAAGGATTAAGGAGGGCCAGTTCCCCTCTGCTTCAGGAGTTCAAGGATGTCTGAGAAAGAGACATCCTCATAGGAGGACCTTGGGGACCGCTCCGACTCATCCAGGTCAGTATCAGATGTAATAGACTGGGGGGAGTCTAGACGTTTCGTCTTACATGTCCTTCACGCAGAGGTTCACCTGACGGATCAGGAGAAGCCTCGGAAGAGGAAGATATTCGCAATGGGGAAACCTGAGGCGTTGGATCTCTGGGTTCGGGAGCAAGAGAGTGGGAAGAGACGTCAGCAGGCACTGTAGTGGGAGGAGCTGATGGAACTGTCCGTTGACTAAGCCCAGGGCCTAGTACACTCCTCATCACCTCGGCTCCCCCATCAGAGAGACCAGAAGGTTCCCGCTCCGAAGAGATAGGAACACCAGGCCTCACCGAGAGGGAAGGCTCCGAGGCAGATGTCGGGGCTGAGCTCACCAATGCCGACGCCCCGAGAGGGAGAACGGGGTCGGACAAGGGTCTGATGCCACTCGCCCCCTCGGAGCTGACGAGAGAGACCAGACGCCCGGATCCCTCCAATGAAGGCCTCAAGGAGGAAATCGGAGCAGAGGACGACGGAGCCGAAAGGGGTGGTATCGGCTCCGAAGCAACAACGGTCACGGTTCCGAGGAGCTCCAGCTCAGAGCTCTGTAAGAGAGTCGAAGGAGAAATGTTTGGTGGATGTGAAATAGCTACTGTCTGTTGAGATGGGCTATGGAGCATTTGGGCCAATGCCTGAGACTTTAATAGTCTACTCACCACTCTCTCGAGGTCGTGATCAGACAGCCTGGATGACCGAGAAGAACGGCTCCGATGGCTCCCGAGCAAGGGTGATCTCGAGCCAACGTATCGACTCTGAGGGGATCAGATCTCTTTAGAGATCGATGGAGCCAAAGGAGCCGAGGATACATCGGCTCCAGCCGGAGCCGACACTGAATGTCCAGATTGGGCAGTATCGACGCCGGATGGAGCAGATACTGTGACTGCTATAATGGAAGGATCGGCTCCAGCCGGAGCCGATCTCGACACTGGTGAAGATAAACCAGTAGCCGACGGCTTGGAACTTTCAGCCGAAGGCTTGATAGATTTCGAGGGCTTCCCTGGCGCCGACTTAGTCGGTGAGCTCTCAGGCTTTAATAAGCCCCTCAATAGCAATTTATTTCTGCGCTCCTGCAGGACTCTTGGGCTGAAGGCATGACAGATAGCACAAGAGTCCTGCAGGTGCAGAGGTCCCAGGCAGTAAACACAAGAAGTGTGACCGTCTGTCAGAGACATCTTCTGACAGCACGAGTCACACTTCTTGAAGCCTGAGACCTTTGTGTCCTTCGACATAGCTGTGTCGAGGAAACAAGTTGTCAAAACAAAACACCAACACATACACAAAAAACACCCAATCCAAAAATCTAAACTAAACAGGGATACAACACAGACAGACACAAAAAATCCCTGACAGGAAAAATTTAGGAAGGAAGGCCTAAGGCCTAACCTAGGAAAGGGATAAATAACCCGAAAAAAAGGGAACACTAACGGGAATAGAGTTAAAGTAGCGTTAAGGTTAACAAAACAACTATAGTTATGAAAATTGAAGGGGTGAGACTAAAGTCTTATTATTCAGAAACTTACCTGGAGCTGGTAAAAAAAGGCACCTCGTTAGCGAAGCGGCAAACGAGATCTGGGTAGTCTCCGCCTTGCATCATGGGATATAGGGTTGCCTCGAGCTGGTAAAATTAGCTCTCGAGCTTAGCAAGTGCCGAGTCGGAGCCGAGGATCGTCTCCAAACCCATCCAGCAAGAATGAAGGTGAGATTGACAACTTAACATTTAAAGTTATGATGGTCTCCAGGCTATGACAATGCTGAGTCCAAACACTTTTCAGATACCATTGTAGTTTCCTCGTATGCAGTTCTGCATATGGAATTAGTAGAATGCAGGATGCCATGAAGCCCAGGGCCTGCAGAATTTTTCTTGCAGGGAGCTGGGTTTTTGTTGCCATCATTTGAAAGTAATGAGTCAGTTGCCTTTGTCTGGCGTGAGAAGCCATCTGGGCAGTTGTATTTAAGCTTGCACCCAGGAATATTATCTCTTGAGAGGGCACTAGTTTTGATTTCTTTTCGTTTACTGTGTACCCTAGGCAAATTAGTAATCTTTTTACAAACGCCAGATGCTTTAGAAGAATGTCCTTGCTCTCTGCTTGAATAAGGCAGTCGTCCAAGTAGGGATATATTTGAATTCCTTTTTGTCTGTAAAATGCAATTACTGGTGCCAGGCATTTTGTGAAGACCCTGGTAGATAAGCCCAAGGCCAGTGCAGAGAATTGGTAATGCATTGAGCCTGCTATGAATCTGAGGTATCTTCTGCAAGATTGTCTGACTGGGACATGCAGGTATGCCTCCTTGAGGTCCAAAGTAACAGTTGCCTTCTTGCCCAGCATGGGCAGAAGTTGCTGTAGTGTTAACATTTTTAATTTTGGAACATCCAGGAAAGTATTTAGGATTGACAGGTCCAGTATTGGTCCTTTCTGGGTACTAAGAAAAGTCTCGAGTAAAATCCTTGTCCCTGTTCTTGCTGTGGAACTCTTTGAATAGCTCCCATGTCCAAAAGAGCAGCAATCTGTTTTTGGGCCTCTGCTCATTGGTTTTGTGGCAGGTCTGGCATACCTTTTGATTTTGGAAGCATGTGGAAGTGGAACCTGTAACCCTGAGAAACAATATTCAGCACCCATTGGTCCTGGGTGATTATGTGCCAATTTCTTGAGAAAAGTGCTAGCTTTCCCCCTAGGGGTGCTGCCAAAAGGTAAGTGCTTGGCATTTGTAGAGGGAAGTCATTGGGACTGTTTCCTATAAGGTTGTGATTTGTCTTCTCCTCCTTTGGGGGCTGAAACACCCCATTGTTTAGGTCTGTAGGAGCCTTGGGGCTGAGATCTGCCTCATGGACGTCTGTATCTGCCTCTTTGTGGCCTGTCTGACACTGTAAAGACCAAATTGTTTGAAGGCCAGTTTCTGCTAAATCTAGGTGGTTGAACCTGTAAGAAATCCTTCACCGTCTGCATTGATTTTGCTTTATCCTCCATTTTCTTTAACACTTCTTCTGCCTTAACATCAAACAAAGTATCATGCTGTAGTGGAGCATCCAGTAATTTTACTTTAACATGGTCAGGTAAAATTTGCTCTTTCAACCAAGCATGCCTTCGAATAACAGAGCCTGTAAATGCAGCTCTACAAGAAGCCTCTAATGAATCAAAACCATCTTGCAGAGTATGCTTTCCCACTTGTTCAATTGCATGCAATAAATCCTGCATTTCCTTACTGTCAGGACTTTCTGAATTTGAAACCATTTTCTGTTTTAACAATGACATGAGATACTGTTGATATTTAAGCATGTGAAACTGGCAATTTAAAGCCCTTACAGCTAAAGTAGCAGAAGTGTAAACTTTTTTCCCCCATCTGTCCAGAGCTCTGGAATCCCTATCGGAGGGGACAGGATTTTTAGCAGTGGAAGCCTTAACCCCTTTAGGACCCTGAGAAATTGTTTCTGGGTCTGCAGCGGGGTTTTTGTAAAGAAATTTATGAGAGTCAGGGACACTGTGGTACCTGTCTGGCTTGACTGGTGCAGGGGGTAAAGAATCAGGAGACAGACCGGATTCAGAAAAAACATCATCAACAATATCAAGCACAGGGGGGATAGCCAGGGGCCTGTGCTGAGGCAATAAAAGAAAGTCTCTGAGCCTTTTCTTGGATTCTGAATAATCCTGGCTCTCCCAATGGAAATGCTCCGTCATAGTGTGCAGGGTTTCCTCAAAAGAATAATCCTCAGGCAGAGAGGCTGAAGGTATAGACTCTTCAGCATCAGAGTCCTCATATGGAGGGAGAGAATATCCCTGATCAGAAGAGGAATCAGAGGAAATGGAAACCTGGTCAGAGGAATCATAGTCAGTGTCTTGCCTAGGCCTTTTGTCAGGAGGGGGATGGGAACCCCTGATTAAAGTAATTAGGTCTTCGGCCATTTTAAGCATCTGTTTCTTTGGCATGGATGACTGTTCAGGAGAATGCTGTACTTGTTTCCTTGTCTTTAATGGTGTTTTTGACTTTGCCTTGGCTGCTGTAGTGGGCTTAATTGCAAGCTGTGAAGGTCTGAAAACACCCTCAGAAGCCGATGCCTGCTCAGCAGCTTCGGACCCATCTGAGGGAATAGTTTCCGTAGGCCCAAAACCTTGATGTGGCTGTATGTTATGGCCTGTGGCTCTGAGGTAGCGGGTGTCAGGGGCTGCAAAAGCACCTCACCGAGAACCGGCGACTGGCCTTGAAGAGGCTTCGTCGTCAGTTTTGGACCTCAGATGCCTGTCCTTTTTTTTGTCTTTTTTTTTATAAATTCCGGTCGTCGGTTGTTTCGACAGCATTATGTAATTAAACCTTCGGCCAAAATAATATAAAGCAAAATCGAATCGACATTTAATAGTGCGTTTATTGAATCTAGCACAAAACCGACAACTGGTAACGTCGTGGTCAGGGCCTAGGCAAGGAATACAGTAAGAGTGAAAGTCCTTATGAGGTATTTGCTTCCCACAAGAAATACAATTATTAACTTTTACTGACATCGGTCTGGAGCAAGAAAAAGTTTCCCCAACAGGGTACTTGGCTTTATTGAAGACTTCGGTTCTGAAACTCAAATTTGAAAATCTCAGGAGTCGGCCGACCGGCACTTGCGAACTGCTTTTTCTTCGGGCACTGCGCAGCAAGAAAGACTGAAGAAAATGGCGTCGGTTGCAACTTTTATACCCCTGGCGCACTGACGTCAGGGAAGAGGCAACAGCAACCGACGCCGGTCCAAGACTTTGGATCTCGGGCTGATCATGGTAGCCTGCCAGCAGGATAACCCAAGTGTAATGACTGCAACAGTAAAC
>NC_056734.1:120693549-120725722 GCF_019279795.1 Protopterus annectens | reverse complement strand
ATGTTCGAAATTCAGAATGTTGACTCTGCAACAGCTTCTTCCCATGCTGGGCAAGAAGGCTTGGCTTGTAACCTTAGATGTAAGAGCCATACCTGCATGTCCCAATCAGGCAATCTTGCAGAAGATACCTCATATTCATAGCTGGTTCAATGCACTGCCAATTCTGTGCACTGCCCTTTGGCCTATCTACTGTGTCCAGTGTCTCTCTTTCTAAAATGCCTGGCACCAGTAATTGCTTTTTGCAGACAAAGAGGAATTCAAATATATCCCTATTTGGACGACTGCCTTATTCAAGCAGAGAACAAGGACATCCTACTAAAGCATTTGGCGTTTGTAAAAAGATTGCTAATTTGCCTAGGGTACACAGTAAACGAAAAGAAATCAAAGCTAATATTCCTGGGTGCAAGCTTAAATACAACTGCCCAGATGGCTTATCTCATGCCAGACAAAGGTAACTGACTTCTTATTTCGACATGTTGGCAACAAAAACCCAGTTATCTGCAAGAAAAAATCTGCAGGCTTTGGGCATCCTGCATTTTGTTAATTCCATATGCAAGACTGCATATGAGGAAACTACAATGGTATCTAAAAAGTGTTTGGACTCAACACAGCCTGGAAAGACTAATTACCCTTATTCCCTGCCTGCAACAGGAGTTTCGATGGTGGGCACAGGCCTGTCACCACAACAAGGGACTGCCTTTGCCAGGCAGACAATAACAGATGCATCAGTTTATGCCTGGGGGGCCCACATGGCAGGAATATGTATTCAGGGCACATGGCCCACAAGCCAAATGCATCTTCATATCAATTTAAAAGAAATGCTGGCTGTCCAAAATGCCGTGACAGCTTTCAAGGATCTTCTTCATCCAGGACAACTGCTAATAAAGACTGACGATACTACAGTCATGTGGTACATAAACAAGCAGGGAGGCATGCATTTCTGCACCCTCTGCAGACAAGCCATGATTTTGTGGAACACAGCATTGACTTTTCAAGTACACCTACAAGCACAATTCCTGCCAGGAAAGACCAATACTCTGGCAGACGAACTAAGCAGAAACCTCATGGATCCTCTCAAGTGGAAACTAGATCCACAAGTCTTCAGCATGATAACAAGGAAATGGGGATGCCCAGACATAGACCCATTTGCCTCCCCTCACAACTGCCAACTACAGAGATTTTGTACAAGTACTTATCACAAGCTAGCATGGAAAGTGGATGCTCTATCTTTCAGCTGGAAAAACCTTATAGTGTATACCTTTCCTCCACTACCTCTCCTCCCCAAAGTACTCCTAAAGGTCAGACGAGAAGCCAAAAATGATCCTGATTGCCCCAGACTGGCCACGCCAGCACTGGTACCCAGTCCTAAAGAGCTTGTCTCATGGCCCAGCCTGGACATTACCTCAAATTCCTCATTTACTGACCCAACAAAGCAGTCAAATACTGCACGGAACCCTAAATCTGGCTGCATGGCGGATAACGTAACCATTCAGAACACACTTCACTCCAAATCTGTTATGGATGGTATTCTGGAGGCCAGGAGGCCCATCACCAGAAAATCATATGCAGAAAAGTGGAAGAGATTCTGTGCTTGGAACCAGGTGCAAGGAATTGACATGCTTGTACCAAATATTCCTTAGATTTTACAATACCTAACTGAGATGCTGGACAAACACCTATCCTTCGATTTAAGATCCATGCCTCTGCCATTTCAGCTCATTACAGTACGGACCCACCTATTTTTTCACATCCACTACAACTAAGGCAGTACCTCAGGGGCCAAAAACACAAGACCCCCAAGAAGAGCACCAATACCTGTATGGGACCTCAACTTTGTCTTGGAAAAACTCACGCTGCCTCCTTTTGAGCCAGCCAGTACAGCTGAGAAAATTCTTATCATGGAAAACAGCTCTGCTTTTAGCAATTACTTCAGCAAGAAGAGTCTCAGCGTTGCAGGCTCTAATGGCAGTTGAACCTTACATAATTTTCCATCCGGACAGGGTTTCTGTAAGGACAAACCCAACATTTATGCCCAAGGTAGTGTCCAGTGTGGCTCTTAATCAAACAATTCACTTGCCTACTTTTTATCCAAACCCACAGAATAAGGGGGAGAGACTACTACATTCTTTAGACTTACACAGGCAGCTACGCTTCTACTTGGAGCAACACTTAGTGGCATTTGCTGCAGGATCTCAAGGAAAAGCTATCTCAAAGCAGACTATTTCCAGATGGATAGCCCACTGCATTCGTTTCTGCTGTTCTCAACATGGCAAATCAGTGCCTAAGGGCATCAGGCCACACTCAACCAGAGTAGCCACTACTTCAGCAGCCTTCCTCAGAGGAGTACCAACCAAGGACATTTTGGAGGCTGCAACTTGGACTTCAGTGCACGGTTTTACAAAGCACTACCACTTACCTCTTTACTCTAAATCCAGAGCAGGCTTCGCCACTGCAGTCCTGCAGGGCCTCATAGCCTCTCCTAATTCTATTTAGGCCCAGCCACCCAACCTCAGCTTTGGGATTCAACCAAAATGTAATGACTGCAACAGTGAAACACAATGAACATAGTACTGTTGTGTACCTACCATAAATGTAGATGTTGGAGTGTATTCACTGCAGTCCAGGTTACCCACCATCCCCCTTTCTTTGCTGGGACCTGTCTGTACTTCTCTGTTCTGTACAACCTATGTGGTGTATTTGCTTGTAGATGAAGATTGCTTTATTTTACTGCATGCTGTTTTATTGGCATAATTTCTTAGCCTACCCTTTGGGGGGACACCCGACATCTGGGGCAAGAAAAACTGAAGAAAATGGCGTCTGCTGCATCTTTTATATACCCCTGGCGCTCTGACGTCAGGGAAGAGGTGACAGCAACCGACGCCGGACCAGGACTTTGGAATTCAGGCCGACTGCGGGTAGACTGCCAGCAGAATAACCCAAGTGTAATGACTGCAACAGTGAATACACTCAGACATCTACATTTATGGGTAGGTAACACAACTGTACTGTATACACTTCTGCAACTTTGGCCATTAGGGCCTTAAACTGCCAGTTGCAGCATATTGTTGGATTGCTTAAACAGAAAATGATGATTCCTGATTGTGCTGAAAATAAGGATTTACAGGATTTACTGCATTCACATGAACAGGTTGGAAAACGTACTTTGCATTGTGGTTTTGATTCACTAGAGGCATCTTGCAGGGCTGCTGTAACTGGGTCTGTACTTAGAAGCCATGCTTGGCTTAAGAAGCAAGCCTTGCCAGATCATGTTAAAGTGAAATTACTGGATGCTCCCTTAAACCACAATCGCCTGTTTGGCAACAAGGCAGAAGAAGTTCTTAGATGGAGGAAAAAGCTAAATCCATGCAAACTTTTTTTTTTTTTTTTTTTTACAAGTACAACCTATAAGGTTTAGTAGGCATTGGCCTTCCAAGAATTGGTCCTTTCCTGCCTCTTCCTGACCTTCTCAGTCCAAACCCAGATCCAACAGAGCTCCCAGACTTCAGTCCCAGGGTATGCACAAGACTAAGCAGTGGGGGGCCTCCGCTTCCAAATCTGGGAGTAATACAACTCTCCCTATGGTAAACTGTCTCATTGACTTCTTTTTAAAACTTCCAAGCACTTCTCAACTGACTGCACCTTTGGGGGGAAAGATTGCTCTTCATGCCAAGAACTGGGAACTCCTTATCCAGGACAAATGGGTTTTGTGTCCCAGGGATACAGATTTCACTTCCACATGATGTCCTTCAAGGATGCATCTGCAGTCCTTACAAATGGGTTGTCCTGTTGTCAGGCAGCCCCTCGGTCGGCCGGATTCCAAAGTCTGGGTCTGGCCTCGGCTGGTGTCGCACTTCACCCGACGTCATAGCTGCAGTTTTTCGGGTATAAAGGCATCAGCCGACGCCATTTTCCTCAGTCTTTCTTGCCGCGTGGCGCCCGAAGCAGAAGCTGTTCGCAAGTGCCGGTCGGTCAGATCCAGAGATTACTACTACCGAATACTACTTCGAAGACTTCTAAAAAGCTAAGTACCCCGTTGGGGACTCTCTCTTCCCTCAGCCGATGTCAGAAAAAGTGAATAACTGTTTAACTTGTGGGAAACAAATACCTCATAAAGATTTCCACTCTTACTGCTTACCTTGTTTAGGCCCAGACCACGACGTAGCAGCTTGTTTAGCCTGTGCTTCTTTCAACCGACGGACGCTTAGACGTCGGTCGGAGTTTGCTGAACAGTTTTTCGGCTCTGATTTCGCGTACATTATGCCGTCGGATCCTCTGACTTCACAAGTTGCTAAGAAAAGCTTAGACAAGGACCGTCACTCGCGGTCCGCGGTTTCGCGAAACCGCGTTAAGCAAACCGCGAGTGTCTCTGTTTCGGCCGAAACCGAGCAAGCGGTTCTAACTTCAGCCGAATCCATGCCTTCTACCGAGGCCTCTTCTAACCTGGTAGAATCGGCCTCTGAAACCCAACCTGCTGCTGTGGTTTCACAGGATTTATCGGACACCATCCCCTTAGATGTTTCAACCCCTGCACGTGGTGCTGCTAGGCCTCCTGCAGCCATGTCCATAAAGGCCTTTGCCAGGGCTAAGGCAGCCAAAACTTCTAAGTCTGTGCCTGTTAAGCCCCCCTCTCACAGGCCCAGCTCCAGTTCCCAAATGCTTTCTCTGGCAGAGGATCTCATCTCTTTAATAAGGGGATCCCAACCTCATCCAGACAGGGCCTCTCAACCACCTCCAGAAAAAAGACCTAGAGCAGAGCCCCCTGAGCCAGTGTCCTCAGATGATTGTTCTGATGATTCAGACAATACAGACCATCCAGAGGCTCCTTTTTCTCCTTATGAAGACTCTGATGCTGAGGAGTCGATTCCTTCTGCCTCTCCACCTGAGGAATTTTCCTTTGGGGAAACCTTACATGCCATGAGGGAACAATTTCAATGGCAGGGACAAGATTTCTCAGATTCAAGGAAAAGGCTTAGGACCTTTTTGCATTTACCACAACATAGGCCTTTAGCTATACCTCCAGTTCTTTCTGTTGTAGATGATGCATTTAATGATGCTTGTACTGCTCCTGATACTTTACCTCCAGCCCCTGCTAAGCCCGATAGGTTCTACAGGGTCCCGGACACACATCACCATTTATACAAGGCTCCTTTGCAGATCCCGAGACTATCTCCCAGGGGCCAAAAGCAGTAGCATCTACCTCTGTTAAAAATCCCCTCCCCTCTGAAAGGGAGTCCAGGTCCTTAGAGAGATGGGGTAAAAAAGTATACACCTCTGCTACTCTGTCAGCCAGGGCATTGAACTGTCAGTTTCATATGATCCAATACCAGGAGTTTATGCTTGATCAGTTAACTAAGAAACTGTCCTCTGATGACTCTTTAGATAAGAAATATGTTCTAGAAATGGTGCATAACATTCAGCAGGTTAGTAACCATTCTTTAAAATGCGGCTATGATGCACTGGAGGCTTCCTTTAGATCAGCCATGACTGGCACAGTTATCAGAAGGCATGAATGGTTGAAAGAACAGGTCTTGCTGGATCATGTTAAAGCAAAACTATTAGATGCTCCTATGGATAAGGTCAATTTATTTGGTTCTCCTGCTCAGCAGGTACTGAAGAAAATGGAAGAGAAGGCAAAATCTGTACAAACAGTGAAAGATTTCTTACAGGTTCAGCCTCCAAGGTTTAGCAGGAACTGGCCTTCCAAAAATTGGTCCTTTCCAGACTCCTCTAAAGCACAGAGAGGCAGGAATAGGCGTTCAAGAGGCAGAAATCAATCCAGAGGTGGTGCCTACAGGGGACGCCAGTGGCAGGGTAACAACCAGTGAGGCACAGACACAACTACTACCACTGCAACAGGACAATCACAGTGACTTGGCTCTGGCACCGCTTACCAGGGAACAGATAGCAGCACCCTTAGGCGGAAAGCTAGCCTTATTTTCAAAAAACTGGCACTGCATCACAAGAGACAAGTGGATTTTGCAAACTATAGACCAAGGCTACAGGTTTCATTTCCATACTTTACCAGGAAAAAGAGGAATGCCAAACCTACCACCAAATCAAAAGACAGAAGCTCTAAAACAAATAGCTCAATTAGCAAAAATGAGAGCTGTGGAAAGGGTACCATCTATGGAACAAGGAAAGGGATTTTACTCCAGACTCTTCCTGGTACCAAGATTGGAGGCCTATTCTCGACCTGTCCGCTTTAAACACATTCCTCATTGTTCCAAAATTCAAAATGCTGACCCTACAGCAGCTTCTTCCCATGCTGAGCAAGGAGTCTTGGCTGGTGACTCTAGATCTCAAGGAGGCATACCTGCACGTCCCCATACGACCAAATTGCAGAAGATACCTCAGATTTCTTGCAGGATCAGAGCATTATCAATTCTCAGCATTGCCCTTTGGCTTATCCACTGCGCCCAGAGTGTTCACGAAATTCCTGGCATCAGTAATCGCTTATTGCAGGCTTCAGGGAATCCAAATTTATCCATACCTGGACGACTGCCTGATACAAGCGGACAACAGAAACAAGCTAACAGAAGACTTACAAAGAGTCATTTACTTGCTGCAAGCCCTGGGATATACAGTCAATATAAAAAAGTCAAGGCTGATACCATCCCAAAGAATAACCTTCTTAGGTGCAGAATTGGACACAACAAAACAGATGGCATTCCTAACTGCAGAAAAACAAGAACAACTTCCTCTCTACTTCTTGGCATTAACAAAGCAGAACCAACTAACAGCAAGAAAAGTACTGCAAGCCCTGGGCTTCATGGCATCCTGCATAATCCTGGTCCCTCATGCCAGACTGCATATGAGAAAGCTGCAGTGGTACCTGAAGAATTTATGGTCTCAACACAGGCACAGCCTAGAAACCAAAATACCACTAATCCCATGCCTGAAACAAGAGTTCCTATGGTGGGCTCAGGCATGTCAGTCAAACACAGGTTTGCCCTTCTACAGCATTCAACCAAGCCAAACCATCACAACGGACGCCTCAGACCTCGGTTGGGGGGCTCACATGCTGGACAAGTGCATACAAGGCTTATGGACTCAAGATCAGCTGCACCTGCACATAAATCTAAAGGAAATGCTGGCAGTAAAACTGGCAATCCAGAATTTCAGACCATTCCTCCAAGAAGGGCAGTTGATGATAAGGACAGACAACACCACAGTCATGTGGTACATCAACAAGCAGGGAGGCACACATTCATACCCTCTATGCCGGATGGCACTGGACCTATGGAATATGGCTCTGAGCTACAACATTCAGTTACAAGCAATTGTTGTACCGGGAAAAGAAAACATCCTAGCAGACATATTAAGCAGAACTACCACGGATGCTCACGAATGGATGCTACACCCGGACATCTTCAAGGCCATCACAAGGAAATGGGGACTACCACAAATAGACTTATTTGCATCCCCACTCAATCACCAGCTCAAGAAATTCTGCACAAGGACGTACCACCCACTTGCTTGGAAGGTGGACTCTCTATCCTTCAGTTGGAAAAGCCTGACAGCATATGCATTCCCACCTCTTCCTTTGATGCACAAGATGCTATTGAAAATCAAAGAGGAACGTCCAAGGATCATTCTGATAGCTCCAGACTGGCCAAGACGACATTGGTACCCATTACTGAGGAGCATGTCTCTGGGACAAATGTGGACACTACCCCTGATCCCATTGCTGTTAACACAGAACGGCTACAACACCCTGCATCCAAACCTGAAAACTCTGCAGCTGACTGCCTGGAACATTACATAAGAGCAACTATCCCAAATTTATCCCAAAGGGTTAAAGACATTATCTTTGAGGCCCGCAGACCTTCAACAAGAAGGAACTATGCAGGAAAATGGAAAAGATTTCTCATTTGGAGTACTGAAAGGGGAAAAGATGTGTCAAAGGTAAACATAGCCAACATCCTGGAGTACTTGGCAGAGCTCTTCCATACAGGCCTGTCCTATTCCTCCATCAAGATACATGCATCAGCTATTTCTGCAGAATACAGCTTCGATCCCCCTGTCTTCTCGCATCCTCTACTCAGGCAGTTTCTGAGAGGAATTAAAAATGTAAAGCCTCCTAGGAAACCACCATTGCCAGCATGGGACTTGAACTTTGTGCTAGAAAAATTGACACTTCCTCCTTTCGAACCAGCAGCAACAACAGAACTACAACACCTATCCTGGAAGACTGCTTTCCTGCTGGCAATTACCTCAGCAAGAAGGGTTTCAGAGCTACAGGCTTTAATGGCAGTACAACCCTTCCTGATCTTCCATCAAGACAGAGTGTCCATGAGAACAAATCCTACATTTATGCCTAAGGTGGTATCCAGAGTGTCTTTAAACCAGGCTATCCACCTACCTACATTCTTCCCCAATCCACAGAACAGGGGGGAAAGACTGTTGCATACTTTGGATGTACATAGACAGTTACGCTACTACCTGGACAGAACCAAGGGCAATAGAAAAACTGACCAGCTTCTGGTAGCATATGCAACAGGAAGGGAAGGAAAAGCAATTTCAAAACAGACAATCTCCAAGTGGATAGGGAATTGCATCAGATTTTGTTACTCCTACCATGGAAAGCAAGCTCCACAGAACATAAGGCCTCATTCTACAAGGGCTACAGCCACTACCATAGCTTTCTTACGAGGAGTGGCTACCAAGGACATTATAGAGGCTGCTACTTGGACCTCCGTGCATACATTTGCCAAGCATTATAACTTACCTTTATACTCTAGATCCCGAGTAGGGTTTGCCACTGCTGTTTTGCAAGGGATCCTAACTACACCATAATTTCTTCTTCCTCCTCCCCTAGTTTGGCTATGGTATTTTACCCATTTGTAAGGACTGCAGATGCATCCTTGAAGGACATAGTACAGTTTTGTACCTACCATAAATGTAGATGTCCGAATAGGAATGCATCTGCAGTCAGGATTACCCACCCTCCTTCCCCTCTGAGGTATTCCTAGGGTATTTGCCCATCTAATAGCTAGCTGGGGGGGGATCTCTTGTGGTGTATTTGTTTGTATATATGTACATACATGCTTATTTTTTGTGTTTGCCTTCTACTATTTGGAAACATTGGCATTTATCCAAAATTTAGCTATCCAAGAGGGCAACTGACATCTGGGGCAAGAAACACTGAGGAAAATGGCGTCGGCTGATGCCTTTATACCCGAAAAACTGCAGCTATGACGTCTGGTGAAGTGCGACACCAGCCGAGGCCAGACCCAGACTTTGGAATCCGGCCGACCGAGGGGCTGCCTGACGACAGGACAACCCATTTGTAAGGACTGCAGATGCATTCCTATTCGGACATCTACATTTATGGTAGGTACAAAACTGTACTTTACCAACACCAAGCGGGTGGCCAGATATACCCTCGAATCAGTGGGCACAGGTCCAAAAGCAAGTACTTTCTATCTTAAACATGGGGACTATTCAGTTGGTACCAGAAGAGGAAAATGGGACAAGGTTTCTACTCGAGACTTTCCCTGGTACCCAGAAAAGACAATTCATGTCTTCCTATCCTGGACCTGTCTACTCTAAACACCCTTTTGGTGATTCCAAAATTCAGGATGCTAACTCTTCACCAGTTGCTCCCTATGCTAGGCAAAGACACCTGGTTGGCAACTCTAGATTTAAAGGAAGCATACCTGCACATCCCAATCAGGGAATCTTGCAGAAGATACCTATGCTTCAAAGCAGGCTACATGCAGATGTCCTTCATGGATGCATCTGCAGTCATAACAACTGGGTTGTCCTGTCGTCAGGCAGCCCTTCAGTCGGCCGGATTCCAAAGTCCGGGTCCGGCTTCGGCTGATGTCGCACTTCACCCGACGTCATCTCTGTTGGACTTCGGGTATAAAAGCATCAGCCGACGCCATTTTCTTCAGTCTTTCTTGCCGCGTGGCGCCCGAAGCAGAAGCTGTTCGCAAGTGCCGGTCGGTCGGATCCAGAGATTACTTCTACCGAATACTACTTCGAAGACTTCTAAAGCTAAGTACCCGCTAGACTCTTTCTTGCCTCAGCCGATGTCAGAAAAGTTAATAATTGTTTAACCTGTGGGAAACAAATACCTCATAAAGATTTCCACTCTTACTGCCTGCCTTGCTTAGGCCCAGCCCACCTAACGTAGCAGCCTGTTCGCCTGTGCTTCTTCCCGGTCGGAGTTTGCAGAACAGTTTTCGGTTCTGATTTTGCGACATTATGCCGCCGGATCCTCCGACTACGCATTCTGCCAAAACGCAAAGAAAAGACCGACACTCGTGGTCCGCGGTTTCGCGAAACCATGGTTAAGCAAATCGAGTGTCTCGGTTTCGGCGAAACCGAGAAAACTGATCAAAATACAGCTGAATCTATCTCTACAACTGAGGTCCCTGCTAACACTCTTGAATCGGCCTCAGAAATTTTACCCACTACGGTGCTTACCACTGACTTAGCAGACACTATTCCCTTGGATGTCTCTACCCCAGCACGTGGTGCTGCTAGGCCTCCAGCAGCCATGTCCATTAAGGCCTTCGCCAGGGCTAAAGCAGCCAAGACTACTAAAACAGTGCCTGTTAAACCCCCCTCAACCAGGCCCTCTTCCAGTTCCCAAATGCTTACTTTGGCAGAAGATTTAATTTCATTAATTAGAGGATCCCAATCTCACCCAGACAGGGCCTCTCAGCCCCCAGAGAAGAGACCTAGGGCAGAGCCCCATGAGCCAGTGTCCTCTGATGATTCTGCTGATGAATCAGACATAACTGACCAGCCAGAGGCTCTTTTCTCCAATTTTGAAGATTCTGATGCTGAAGAATCCATTCCAGCTGCTTCCCCACCAGAAGAATTCTCCTTTGGGGAAACCTTGCATGCCATGCGAGAACAGTTCCAATGGCAGCAACAGAATTTGACAGACTCCAGGAAAAGACTTAGGACTTTTTTGCACCTTCCACAGCACAGGCCCTTAGCTATACCTCCTGTTCTCTCTGTGGTGGATGATGCTTTCAATGATGTCTGCTCGCTCAGATTCTTTACCCCCAGCCCCTGCCAAACCAGACAGATTTTACAGGGTGCCAGATACTCATCACCACCTTTACAAGGCCCCTCTTGCAGACCCCGAAACTATTTCCCAGGGTCCCAAGGCAGTAGCCGCGACCATAGCTAAAAACCCTGTTCCTTCTGAAAGGGAAGCAAGGTCACTAGACAGATGGGGTAAAAAGGTTTACACTTCAGCCACTCTCTCAGCTAGAGCTTTAAACTGTCAGTTTCACATGATACAATACCAAGAGTTTATGCTTGATCAGTTAACTAAAAAGCTAACCACTGATGAATCTCTTGATAAGAAATATGTATTAGAAATGGTAAATAACATACAGCAAGTTAGTAACCATTCTTTAAAATGTGGCTGATGCACTGGAGGCTTCATTTAGATCAGCCATGACTGGCACTGTAATTAGAAGGCATGCATGGCTAAAGGAGCAAGTTTTACCAGATCATGTTAAATCTAAATTGCTAGATGCTCCTATGGATAAAACAAGTTTGTTTGGTACACCTGCCCAGCAGGTTATGAAGAAAATGGAAGAAAAGGCAAAATCAGTCCAGACAGTTAAAGATTTCTTGCAGGTTCAACCCCCAAGGTTTAGCAGGAACTGGCCTGCCAAAAATTGGTCCTTTCCTGACTCCACAAGACCTCAAAGGGGCAGGAATAGACGTTCCAGAGGCAGAAATCAATCCAGAGGAGGTGCCTACAGAGGACGACAGTGGCAAGGTAACAACAGAGGCACAGACTCCACACCTGCCACTACATCAACACAGCCACAGTGACTTAATCCTAAACCCGCCTACCAGGGAACAAATAGCAGCTCCTCTAGGCGGAAAGCTAACTTTATTTTCAAAAAACTGGCACCACATAACAAAGGACAAGTGGATTTTACGAACCATAGATCAAGGTTACGGTTCCACTTCCACACTTTACCAGACAAAGAGGAATGCCAAATCTACCTCCAAATCAAAAGAGAGAGGCTCTACAACAGATAATGGAGTTAGAAAACATGAGAGCTGTGGAGAAAGTGCCAACAGCAGAGCAAGGAAAGGAGTTCTACTCCAGACTATTCCTAGTTCCAAGAAAGGAAAAAGTTGGAGACCAATTCTAGACCTGTCCACCCTGAATACTTACATCATTGTCCCAAAATTCAAAATGCTGACCCTACAGCAACTTCTTCCCATGCTGGGCAAGGAGTGTTGGCTGGTAACTCTAGATCTCAAGGAGGCATACCTGCACGTCCCCATTCGACCAATCTGCAGAAGATACCTCAGATTTCTTGCAGGATCAGAGCACTATCAATTCTCAGCATTGCCCTTTGGCTTATCTACTGCCCAGAGTATTCACAAAATGCCTGGCATCAGTAATCGCCATTGCAGGCTACAGGAATTCAAATTTATCCATACCTGGACGACTGCCTGATACAAGGAGACAACAAAAGCAAGCTGACAACAGATTTACAAAGGGTCATTTACTTGCTTCAAGCACTGGGATACACAGTCAATTTACAAAAGTCAAGACTGATACCATCCCAGACAAGGACTTTCCTGGGAGCGGAATTGGACACAGTAAGACAAATGGCATTCCTAACTACAGAAAGACAAAAGAACTACCTCTTTACTTCTTGGCACTAACAAAACTGAACAAGTTAACAGCAAGAAAGGTACTGCAGGCCTTGGGTTTCATGGCATCATGCATAATCTTGGTTCCATTTGCCAGACTACATATGAGAAAACTACAGTGGTACCTAAAGAATTTATGGTCCCAACACAGACACAGCCTAGAAACGGAAATCCCACTAATACCATGCTTAAAACAGGAGTTCCTATGGTGGGCTCAGGCATGCCAGTCAAACCCAGGCCTGCCCTTTCGCAAGGGTCAAGCAAGCCAGACCATCACAACAGATGCTTCAGACCTAGGATGGGGCATATGCTGGACAAATGCGCAAGGATTGTGGACACAGGACCAACTTCACCTGCACATCAACCTAAAAGAAATGCTGGCAGTAAAACTGGCAATCCAAAAGTTCAGACCATTTCTCAAGGAGGACCACTTGATGATAAGGACAGACAACACCACAGTCATGTGGTACATCAACAAACAGGGAGGCACTCATTCTTACCCGCTATGCAGAATGACTTTGGAGCTGTGGACCCTGGCACTCAGCTACAACATCCAGTTACAGGCAATATTTGTGCCAGGAAAAGAAAACTCTCTAGCAGATATGTTAAGCAGGACCACATCGGATGCCCGAATGGCAGCTGCACCGGATATCTTCAAGACCATCTCGAAGAAATGGGGAATGCCTCAGATAGATCTATTCGCATCACCTCTCAATCACCAGCTCAAAAAATTCTGCACAAGGACATTCCACCCACTAGCATGGAAAGTGGACTCGCTCTCCTTCAGCTGGAAAGGCCTAACAGCATATGCATTCCCACCTCTTCCCTTGATACACAAAGTACTTCTAAAGATCAAGGAGGAACGTCCAAGGATAATCCTGATAGCTCCAAACTGGCCAAGACAGCATTGGTACCCACTACTGAGGAGCATGTCTCGGAACAATATGTGGCCAATTCCCCTGATGCCTTTGATGCTAACTCAGAACAGCTTCAGCACCATGCATCCAAACCTAAAAACGCTGCAACTGACTGCATGGAACATCACATAGCAGCTGCTAATACAGAACTTTCACAAAGAGTTAAAGACATTATTCTTGAAGCACGCAGGCCTTCAACTAGAAGGAATTATGCTGGGAAATGGAAAAGGTTTGTCATTTGGAGTTCTGAAAGAGGAAAAGATGTATCAAACATAGATATGCCTAACATTCTGGAGTATCTGGCCGAACTGCTTCATTCAGGCCTGTCCTACTCCTCAGGCCTGTCCTACTCCTCCATCAAGATTCATGCATCAGCTATTTCAGCAGAATACAGCTTTGATCCACCTGTTTTTTCACACCCTTTGCTCAGGCAGTTCCTCAGAGGAATCAAGAATGTAAAACCTCCAAGGAAACCACCATTGCCAGCTTGGGACTTGAACTTTGTGCTAGAAAAACTGACACTATCACCTTTTGAACCAGCAGCAACAGCAGACCTGCAACACCTGTCATGGAAAACTGCTTTCCTACTGGCAATTACTTCAGCAAGGAGGGTTTCAGAACTACAGGCCTTAATGGCAGTGCAACCCTTTCTAATCTTCCACCAAGATAGTGTCCATGAGGACTAATCCTACATTTATGCCTAAGGTGGTATCCAGAGTGTCTTTAAACCAGGCAATCCACCTGCCTACCTTCTTTCCCAACCCACAAAACAGAGGGAAAGAATACTGCATACCTTGGATGTACATAGACAGCTACGCTACTACTTGGACAGAACAAAAATAGCAGAAAGACTGACCAACTTTTCGTAGCCTATGCAACAGGAAGGGAAGGAAAAGCTATTTCCAAGCAGACAATCTCCAAATGGATAGGAAATTGCATACGATTCTGTTACTCCTTCCATGGAAAGCCAATTCCACAGAACATAAGACCTCATTCTACAAGGGCAACAGCCACTACCACAGCCTTCTTCTGAGGAGTGGCTACCAAAGACATTATTGAGGCGGCTACTTGGACCTCCGTGCATACATTTGCCAAGCATTATAATTTACCTCTATATTCCAGATCCCGAGCAGGGTTTGCCACTGCTGTTCTGCAAGGGATCCTAAACACACCATAATTTACTTTTATCCTCCTCCCTAGTTGGCTATGGTATTCTACCCAGTTGTTATGACTGCAGATGCATCCATGAAGGACATAGTACAGTTTTGTACCTACCATAAATGCAGATGTCCGAATTGGATAGCATCTGCAGTCAGGATTACCCTCCCTCCTTCCCTCTGTGGTACTCCTAGGGTGTTTACCCTTCTAATAGCTAGCTAGTGGGGATTTCTTTCATGGTGTATTTGTTTGTATTTATGTACATACATGCTTATTTTTGTGTTTACCTCTATCTTTTGGAAACATTGGCATCTATCCAAAATTTTTAGCCTTCTATAGGGCTTCTGGCATCTGGGGCAAGAAACACTGAAGAAAATGGCGCCGGCTGATGCTTTATACCGAAGTCCAACAGAGATGACGTCGGGTGAAGTGCGACATCAGCGAAGCGGACCCGACTTTGGAATCCGGCCGACTGAAGGGCTGCCTGACGACAGGACAACCCAGTTGTTATGACTGCAGATGCTATCCAATTCGGACATCTACATTTATGGTAGGTACAAAACTGTACTTTCTCTGCACTGCCTTTTGGCTTATCTACTGCGCCCAGGGTATACACAAAGTGCCTATCTCCAGCCATTGCATTTTGCAGGCAAAGAAATATTCAAATATACCCATACCTGGACGATTGTCTAATTCAGGCAGAAAGCCAGGACATACTTTTGATTCATCTGACCTTTGTACAAAAGGTACTAACTTGTCTGGGGTGCACCATAAACTAAAAGAAATCACACCTGGTACCCTGTCAACAAATTATATTCCTGGGAGCAAGCTTGAATACAATTTCCCAGATGGCTTTCCTCATGCCGGAGAACAAATTCATTTGACAACCTACTTCAAACAAGTGGCCACAAAATCCCTGCTATCTGCAAGGCAAATACTAAAAGCCTTTGGGTTCATGGCCTACTGCATCCTTCTAATTCCATATGCAAGACTGCATATGAGGAAACTACAATGGTATCTAAAAAGCCTAAGGTGTCAACATTCTCAGGATGTAGAAGCATGGATTCCTATCGTACCCTGCCTATGCCTAGAGTTCTTTTGGTGGGCAGAGGCCTGCCACCAAAACAAGGGGTTACCATTCACACTACCCCCTGCCACCCAAACCCTAACAGACGCATCAGACTATGCATGGGGGGCTCACCTGGCAGGGAAGTGCATTCAGGGCGAATGGAACCCAAGTCAAATTCACCTGCATATCAATCAAAAAGAACGGTTAGCTGTACAGAATACTACAGCCTTCAAGGACCACATTCTTCCAGGACAATTAATGGTAAAGACAGGCAACACCACTGTTATGTGGTACATAAACAAGCAGGGGGGTACCCATTCTTACCCCCTCTGCAGACTAGCCATGGCATTGTGGAACACAGCCTTGAGCTACCAAGTGCATCTACAAGCTCAATTCCTGCCAGGAAAACTAAATACACTGCCAGACAGACTAAGCAGAAATCTCATGGACCCACACGAGTGGAAACTGGAACAAAGGATTTTCAACATGTTGACAAGCAAATGGGGGAGCCCAAATATAGACCTGCTTGCCTCCCCACAGAACTATCAATTGTCCAAATTTTTCACAAGGACTCCCCACAAACAGGCATGGAAACTGGATGCTCTGTCATTCAGCTGGAAAGACCTATCAGTTTATGCCTTTCCTCCTCTGCCCTCCAAAGTACGACTAAAGATCAGACAAGACAAACCAAGGACGAGTTTGATTGCACCAGACTGTCCACGCCAACACTGGTACCCCCCCTTGCGCAGTGTCACTGTTGGTCCCATGGCACTTGCCTCAGACTCCTACCCTGCTATCTCAGCAGGAGAGCCAGATTCTGCACCCTCCGCTTCAAACTCTGAACCTAGCAGCCTGGCTAATTTCCTATTCATTTCTTTACCATCGCTCAGTAAACTAGTGATGGATATTTTAGAGGCAAGGAGACCTAGTACTAGAAAGTCTTATGCTGAAAAATGAAAAAGATTCTGTGCCTGGAACCACTCAAGGGACGAGCACAGCAGCACCCAATTTACCTCAGATTTTACAATACTTAACTGAGATGCTTCACAAGGGCCTGTCTTTTTCCTCCCATCAAAATTCATGCCTCAGCCTTCTCAGCTCATTATAACACAGAACCTCCCCTCTTCTCTCATCCACTGCTCAAGCAGTTCCTCAGAGGGGCCAAAAATTCCAGCCTGGAACCTTAACTTTGTATTGGAAAAACACACACCATCCTTTCGAGCCAGCTGCTACTGCAGATTTAAAATTTCTTTCTTGGAAAACTGCTTTCCTTTTAGCAGTCGCCTCAGCCAGAAGGGTATCGGAATTACAGGCCCTTATGGCAGTGGAACCTTTCATCATTTTTCATGCGGACAGGGTGTCCCTCAGAACCAATCCCTCCATGCCCAAGGTGGTATCCAGTTTGGTGCTTAATCAGTCCATCCGTTTGCTAACCTTCTTTCCTAATCCGCAGAACAAAGGGGAATGGATACTGCACTCCTTAAATGTGCACAGACAACTTGGATTCTATTTGGACAGGACTAAACCTCAAAGGAAATCTGAACGGACTAAACCTCAAAGGAAATCTGAACTGCTGGTGGCACTTGCTGCAGGGACAGAGGGGAAGGCTATTTCAAAGAAAACCATTTCTAAATGGATAGGCCATTGCATTAATTTCTGCTATAAGCACCATGGAAAACCCATCCCACAGGACCAGACCCCACTCAACCAGGGCTGTATCTTCCTCTACAACCTTTCTCAGAGGCGTCCCTACCAGGGACATCCTAGAAGCTGTTGCCTAGAGTTCTGTGCATACTTTCACCAAGCATTACCATTTGCCAGTTTTCTCCAAGTCCAGAGCTGGATTTGGCACTGCAGTCTTGCAGGGCCTTTATAGCTGGTCCTCATGCTATCTAAATTCCTCCTCCTATCCTTCGCTTTGGTAATCTACCCAAATGTGATGACCAACAGCAAAACACGAAGAACATAGTACAGTTGTGTACACTTGCCATAAATGTAGATGTTCGAGTGTATTCACTGTTGCAGTCCTGGTTACCCTCCCTCCAGCCCCCTGACTTTTTTTGGCTATACCTCTACTCTCCTTTACTTTGCTTAAAAGTTTTTTGGTGTATTTGCTTTTTTGTTGGATGTACAACCTTGTATTTTTATATATTTAATTGCTCCCCATTAGGGGAGCACCTGGCATCTGGAGCAAGAAAAACTGACGTAATGACGTCTGCTGCATGTTTTATAACCCTGACGACCTGACGTCACGGAAGAGACGAGATGCAGGACCCAAGACTTTGTTAATCAGGCCGACTTGAGGGTTACTGCAAGCAACCCAAATGTGATGACTGCAACAGTGAATACACACTAACATCTACATTTGTGGTAAGTGTACACAACTGCACTTCCCTTTGGCTTATCCACTGCTCCCAGAGTCTTCACAAAATGCCACTGCTCCGAGAGTCTTCACAAAATGCCTGGCTCCAGCCATTGCCTATTGCAGACAGAGAAAGATTCAAATTTACCCGTACTTGGACGATTGCCTGATTCAGGCAGTCAGTCAGGAAAAGCTGTTGCATCACCTGACATGTTTGTAAAGAAGCTTCTAACCTCCCTGGGGTACACTGTCAATGAAAAGAAATCAAAACTAGTCCCCAGTCAAAAGATTGTATTCCTGGGAGCAAGCTTGGATACAGCATCCCAGATGGCATTCCTTACTCCAGAAAAACAAGCCTATCTGCCAGGCTACTTCACTCAAATGGCCACCAGAACCCACCTATCCGCAAGGAAAATCATGCAGGCCCTAGGGCTCCTGGCCTCTTGCATTCTACTGATTCTATATGCTAGACTGCATATGAGGGAAACTTCAGTGGTACTTGAAAAGTCTTTGGTGCCAATATTCTCAGCATCTGGAAAATGTCATACCTATCATACCTTTTCTAAGGACAGAGTTTCTTTGGTGGGCAGCAGCATGCAGCCACAATAAAGGAACTTCCCTTTACTCAATCTCACGCCGCCCAGACCCTAACCACAGATGCATCCAACTATGCCTGGGGAGCACATCTGGATGACAGGTGCATTCAGGGCCACTGGAGCACAAGTCAAATTCATCTGCACATCAACCAAAGAGATGCTAGCTGTTCAGCACGCTCTGACACCTTTCAAATCCCTACTCTCACCAGGACCCCTGCTAATAGACAACACTACAGGTATGTGGTAAAGCAGGGGGGGAGCCCACACTCTGCAGGCTAGCCATGGCCCTGTGGAACATTGCCTTGGACATGCTGATTCATCTGCAAGCTCAATTCATGCCAGGCAAACAAAACTCTCTGGCAGATGACTTAAGCAGATATCTACTAGACCCACATGAGTGGAAATTAGACCCCCCAGCACATTCAGCTTTCTAACCCTGAAATGGGATACCCCAGAGGTGGACCTTTTTGCCTCTCCCTACAATCACCAGCTCAGCAAAATCCCCCTACAATCACCAGCTCATCAAAATTCTGCACCAGGCCACCTCACAGCAGGGCCTGGAAAGTGGATGCCCAATCCTTCGTGGGAAAACCTCACTCTGCATTTCCCCCTCTGCCTCTTCTCACAGGAATATTATTCAAGATAAGACAGGACAAACCAAGGGCAATCCTGATTTGCCACGCCAGCACTGGTACCCACTACTGTGCAGCCTGTCACCGGTGCCACCCTGCCACCTACCCCAGATCCCAACCCTCCTCACCCAGCAGGAGGAACAGATCCTGCATCCGCAACTGCGAACCCTGAATCTTGCAGCCTGGCTTATTCCTTGAATTTTCTACCAGTGGCCAGCCTAAGCAAGCAGGTGCTGGACGTCATTCTTGAAGCCAGAAGACCCAGTACAAGGAAATCCTATGCTGATAAGTGAAAATGGTATTGTATTGTTCCTGGATTAATTTTAAAGGAGAGGACACAGCACTGCCCTCCTTGCCTCTAATCGTCGATTATCTAGCATATCTACTCCACAGAGGCCTATGCTTCTCTGTTCCATGCCTCTCTGTTCCATGCCTCTGCTGTCTTGGGTCATTACAACACTGAGCCACCTTTCCTCTCACCCTCTTTACAAGCAATTCCTGAGAGGGGCAAACAACCTAAGGCCACCAAGTAGAGCACCCATTCCTGCTTGTGACCTTAACTTTGTACTGGGAAAGCTCACACTACCCCCCCCCTCCTTTGAGCCTGCAGTGTCCACAGAGTTAAATTTCCTCTTGGAAAACAGCCTTGCTTCTGGCCATCGCTTCAGCTAGAAGAGTGTCTGAGCTACAAGCAGTTATGGCTGTGGAACCCTTCATTATTTTTCATGCTGACAGGGTCTCCCTCAGGACTAACCCTTCCTTTATACCAGAAGTGGTGTTCAGTGTGGCTCTCAACCAATCTATCCATTTACCAACCTTCTTCCCTAAACCTCAAAATAAAGGGGAAAGGATCCTGCATTACTTGGGTTCATAGGTTCATACTAGGCTATCTGCCCTAGGGCATTTATAAGCCTAGCCAGAATGTGTTTGGCTTTCGCCGCCCATTTTAAATTTATTTTGCTATGCCCTTTTTCGAGGTTAGTATACTGTGCCTCTAACAGTGACACAGAAGTGATACCCGGGGTAAACCTACGATCTCCCATCCACTCATCAAGATTCCTCTTGAAGAGAGTCAATGAGGGACTCTGCCTAACCTGGACTGGGATTTTATTCCAGAGTGAAGGGAGCCTCTGGGTTATGAATCTGTCCCTCCAGCATGTCCTATTTATTTCAGTGCTGAGGTTCAAGTATCTCGAGCGCGTAGCTCGATGGGATTTGGATTTTCTGAGGTGCAGCATGTCCATTAATTTCGGGTTGGACATGGCTTTAAACGTCAGGCACAGATCGCCTCTGAACAGGCGGTATGCCACTGAGTGGAGCTGGAGTTTCTTTAACTGGGCAGCATATGGCATCTGTTTGAGCCCTTTGATCCTCTTGGTGAGGTACTTTTGGGGTCTTTCCAGTTGCTGCAGGTGTCTGGTAAGGTACATCCCAAAAGGGGCATTGTACTCAATTATGGGCCTGATGAGGGATGAGTAGAGGCACGATGACCTCACAGGCAGCTCAGATTCTACCTGGTTAGAACTAAAGCCTTCAGGAAATCTGACCAGTTACTAGTCAGTTTTGCACAAGGGGCAGAGGGCAAGGCCATTTCAAAACTGTTTCCAAATGGATAGCACACAGTATCCATTTCTGCTGCAAACACCGTGGGGAAACCAACCCCTCAGGGGGTCAGAACACATTCCACTAGGAAAACTTCTACCTCTACAACAGTCCTCAGGGGAGTTCCTACCAGGGACTTTCTGGAAGCTGCTACCTGGAGTTTTGTACACACCTTCACCAAGCATTGCCACCTATCTATCTTTTCCAAATCCAGGGCGGGTTTTGCAACAGCAGTCCTGTAGGGCATACTAGCCAGCCCCCAACTCTTCTTGACTGCCTCCACCCTTTCTTCAACTTTCAGAATCAACCCAAGTGTGATAACTGCAATAGTGAAACACGAAGAACATAGTACAGTTGTGTATACTTGACATAATGTAGATGTTAGTGTATTCACTGTTGTGGTCCTGGTTTCCCACCTGCCAGCCCCCTTGTCTGTCTCTGTCTCTCTCCTCTATCACTCACCCCTTATTGGTATTTACTTTTTTGCTGGTGGTGTTTTTCCCACCATAACTTTGCTCCCTATTTGGGGGGCTCCTGACATTTAGGGCAAAAGAAACTGATTGTAATGGCGTTGGCTGCGTATTTTTATACCCCTGACAACCTGACGTCAGTACTGAAGCGACGGCAACCGACGCAGAAATAATAAGTCTCTGGTATTCGGGCCGACTGATAGCTACCTGCAGGCAGATAACACAAGTCTGATGACTGCAATAGTGAATACAGTTGAACATCTACATTTATGTAAGTGTACACAATTGTACTTTTGTGCAAGGCTTTACAAATTGCCATGCCTTGGATCTAGGCTGTGTTGTAAACCTATGTTTCTGCGATGCTAGATATAGAGCCAGGTTTTAGTGAGGCTAGGACCCACAGTGTGGTGGAGTTTGATTCCTGCCACCATCCAGAGGAGTTAACTAGTGACTGCATCTTAAGGGTCAACAAAGAGTCTCCTTAGCAGATCTGAATGTTATGTACTTAATACCAGATGTGTTTGAAGAATTCAGTCCATGTTAACTGATAACCCGACCCTCTATCTGGCAAAAGTTAGCTTATGCAGTCTTCTTAATTTCACCTTTTCTTTTTTAGCTTGGTCAGAAACTGGTAAGTGGAAGAAGAATTTTAGGTATTTTAGTATAGAAGGTACTTTGCTGCTTTGGGAAAGTTACATGTACTGAACAAGGAATGGGGGGACAGTTTTCAGGAAGGCTGCAGTATTAGCATCTCTCCCTGGACTCTTGTCTTTATCTAGGTTGGTGTATTTGATATAATGATGGTGTGTCTGGCTTGCCCTAAGGGTTAACAGTGAATTCTCCAGGCAGATCTCATGTTATAGTAAGTTTATAACTTACACTTTCATTTTGCAAGGGTAAGGTGCCCCTTGGAACTAACCCACATTTTGCTCACAGGAGTGGTGTTTAAATAGCCTTTAGATAAACCCATTTCGTACTCTTTTCTATCCAGTGCCAGAAATGGAGAGGGGTGTCTTTTCTAAGCTAAGTAAGCACTGTCAAGCCTGGCTTTACCAGGAGAAGATGCATGATCTATTAATAGACTGTTTTCTGTTTTGCTGCATGTAAACAGGGGCCTAGCCATGACTCTAATCCTTTTGTGTGGCTTGCTGTTATCTTTGCCACCAGCCAGCTTAACAGCCTTTTTGGAAAATGGAACTGTCAGTAGCTGTTCAAGATTGTTGCTGCTTCTAGTACCGTCCTATGGAATGTATTGGTGTCCACAGCACAAATATCTTTTATTGGCTTAAGCCTTTGACAGTCATTGTTGCTTTGACTATAATTCTGTGAATTGAGTCAGTTCTACCATTTCTATTCCCTTTTCCGTTTTACTTTCCCCTGGCTTTGGCCTTCCAGGTAGGTTTGTTTAACAATAAAAAAAACTAATGTCTTTCGGCTTTTCCCGGTTAGGGGTCGCCACAGCGGACCTCCAGTCCGCTAATGATTGGCAGTAGATTTTTACGGTGCCAGCCCGGCACACCCATTCACGCACGCACTTAACTGCATGTCTTTACACATCACTCAACTGCTGGTAGGACATGCAGACTCCACACAGAAGGCGCTCCAGCCGAGAATCGAACCGGAGAAACTCTTGCTGTGAAGCGACAATGCTGCTGCACCACCACTGCCTACAGGTAGGTTTAATTAACCATGTTTAGGGTTGTTTCATTTTAATTATTGCAGAAGGTCGTTTAGTGAGGACATAACAAGTCTAATTTTGCCCTTTGCTGTGTAAAGGTAACCATAGCGCACTTGTTACTGTCACCACCATCTGCCTTTGCTTTGGTAGCGTCTCTTTCCATCATTGCCATCAGGTAATATAATTTATATTTCTGCATCATCTTTGCAGTTTCAGATGGTCTCTCAAAGTGCATGGTAGTGACAAGCTTGACAGTGCCGGGGTGACCTGCACAGACGAGCAGCAGCAGACTTTTTTTTTTCTTGTAGATGGAAGGCCTCTATAGTGACAGTCATTGCTCAAGTTGGGATATCACATGCTGGTTTGTGTGTAAGTAATAAGCTCTCTTTTTTTGAAGATGCCAATGTTCATCGTGCATACAGCTGCAGTCATAACAGATGGGTTATCCCGCCGTCAGGCAGGTCCTCTGTCGGCCGAATTCCAAAGTCTAGGTCCGGCGTCAGTTGTCGTCGCTTCTTCCCTGACATCAGTGCGGCAGGGGTATAAGAGGCAGCCAACGCCATTTTCTTCAGTCTTTCGTGCCGCACGGTGCCCGAAGCAAAAGCAGTTCGCAAGTGCCGGTCGGCCAGCTTCTGAGATTTACGAAAGTATTTCAGCCGAAGTCTTCTTGAAAGCTAAGTACCCCATTGTGGAAACTTTTCTTGCCAAAGACCGATGTCAGACAAAGTTAATAATTGCATTTCATGTGGGAAGCAAATACCGCATAAGGATTTCCACTCTTTCTGTATGCCTTGCTTAGGCCCAGACCACGACGTCTCGGCCTGTTGTTTTTGTGCTAGATTCAGTAAGCGCACTATTAAGCGTCGGGCGGAGTTCACCCTTCACTTTTTTGGCAAAAAATGTAATTATATTATGTCGTCGGATACTCCGACTCCAGTTTTGAGCAAAAAACACAAAGATAAGGACCAACATACGCGGTCCGCACCACCTACTGAAACCACGCTAAGGCAGACTACCGGTTCTCCTGTACTCAGCGAGGCGCCTACGCAGCCCCTGAGTACCGATGACAATGCATTACCGGTGTTTTCAGTACCAGAGGTCGCAGGCTCCTCGGCCCCCATTCCTACTACAGACTCCGACGCCACTCCTGGCGGGGAAACTCAGGCCTGCCATTTCTCAAGGGGTCTTCAGGCCTTCCTCCTTCTCTATTAAAGCCTTCACTAAATCTAAAGCAGCCACGAAAACCAAAAAACAGGTTCCTCAGACCCCCTCTCAAGGCACCATGCCTAAAAAACAGATGTTTAATCAGGGGTTCTCAACCCCCCTCTGACAAAAGGCCCAGACTAGAGGAAGACTACCCTTCCTCAGATCAAGCTTCTATTACCTCAGAACTATCTGAGGACCAGGATTATGCCTATTCTCCATTCGAAGACTCTGATGCAGAGGAGTCTATTCCCTCAGACTCCCCTCCTGAGGACTTCTCTTTTGGGGAAATACTGCATACACTGAGGGAACACTTTCACTGGGAAGGCCAAGATTACTCAGATTCCAAGAAAAGGCTCAGGGAATTTCTTCTGCTCCCCCAGCATAGCCCTCTGGCTATCCCTCCTGTTTTAGATATATTGGATGATGTGTACACAGAAGCCAGTCTTAATCCAGATTCTTTGCCTCCAGCTCTTGTTAAACCAGACAGGTATTACCGGGTTCCTGATTCTCACCAGTTTCTGTATAAAAGCCATACTGCTGACCCAGAAACTATTTCACAGGGTCCCAAGGGAATTAAGGCCTCTACTGCTGAAAACCCATTACCTTCAGAGAGAGATTCCAAAGCTTTAGAAAGGTGGGGGCAAAAGGTGTACACCTCTGCCACTTTAACCATGAGGGCATTAAACTGTCAGTTCCATATGTTAAAGTATGAACAGTTTTTGATATCTCGGCTTAAAAGCAAGATGACACAACCAGACCAACCAGATTTAAGAGTTGCAGGATTTGTTACATGGTGCAGAGCAAGTGGGTAAACATACCTTGCAGTGTGGTTTTGATGCTTTAGAGGCCTCATGTAGAGCTGCTGTTACGGGGTCTGTTATACGTAGGCATTCTTGGCTCAAAGAGCAAACCTTACCAGATCATGTCAAAGCTAAATTATTAGATGCACCTCTTCAAACAGATGTATTGTTTGGTGTTAAAGCTGAGGAGGTGCTAAAGAAAATGGAGGAAAAAGTGAAATCAATGCAAACAGTGAAAGATTTCCTGCAGGTACAGCCTCCACGTTTCATCAGAAATTGGCATTCAAAAAATTGGTCCTTTCCAGCCACAAACAGACCTCAAAGGGGCAGATAGGCACCCAAGGGGTAGAGGACAACCTCAAGGATCTTTCAGAGCCAGACAGTGGCAAGCACCTACCCCAAGAGGTGGAGAAGATAGATCACAGTCTTTTAGAAAACAGACACAATGACTTCCCCCTACACCTGCCAAGCAAAGTTTTAATGGCAGCACCTTTGGGCGGAAAACTGGCATTATTCTCAAAAACTTGGCATATTGTTGACAAATGGATTCTGGACATTATAGACAGAGGCTACAGGTTCCACTTTCACACCCTTCCAAAAATGAGAGGCATGCCAAACCTGCCACAACATCAAAGGGCAGAGGCACAAAAACAAGTTTCAGCTCTCATGGACATGAAAGCAATTCAAGAGGTACCTGCAAAAGAACAAGGTCAAGGGTTTTATTCCAGACTATTTCTGGTACCAAGGAAATCCAAAGATTGGAGACCTATCTTAGACCTATCCATCCTAAACACATATCTACAGGTGCCAAAATTCAAGATGCTCACATTACAGCAGCTTCTTCCCATGCTGGGCAAGGAGTCTTGGCTGGTAACATTGGACCTCAAGGAGGCATACCTGCATGTCCCTATCAGACAAGATTGCAGAAGATACCTCAGATTTCTTGCAGGTTCAACCCATTACCAATTCTCTGCATTGCCCTTTGGCTTATCTACTGCGCCCAGAGTGTTTACGAAATGCCTGGCATCAGTAATCGCCTTCTGTATACTACAAGGGATAAAAATCTACCCATATCTGGACGACTGCCTGATCCAAGCGGACAGCAAGGACATACTACTGCAGCACCTGGCGTTTGTAATAAAACTACTGAACTTCCTGGGATACACAGTCAACAAAAAGAAATCAAAACTAATACCCTCTCAACAAATAATTTTCCTGGGTGCCAGCTTGGATACAACCACCCAGATGGCCTACCTCACGCCAGAAAAGCAAGGGCAACTGTTTCAATACTTCAAAAAAGTGGCAACCTACACCAGGCTAACTGCAAGGAAAATCCTGCAGGCTCTGGGATTCATGGCATCTTGCATCCTACTTAATCCCATGTGCAAAGCTACATATGAGGAAACTTCAATGATACCTGAAAAACTTATGGTCTCAACACAGCCACAGCTTGGAAGCAATTATACCACTCATTCCATGCCTTCAAAAGGAATTTTTGTGGTGGGCTCAAGCTTGCCAAAGAAACACAGGTCTTCCGTTCTGTGTACCTCAAGCAACTCAAATCATCACTACAGACGCCTCCGACTACGCTTGGGGAGCACACATGACAGATCAGTGCATTCAGGGAAAATGGACCCGAAAAGGGAAGCACCTTCACATCAACCAAAAGGAAATGCTAGCCGTACAAAAGGCCATTTTGAACTACTACATCCAGGCCAGCTATTGAGAAGGACAGAAAACACCACAGTGATGTGGTACATAAACAGGGGGGGAATTCATTCATACCCCCTGTGCTGGCAAGCCATGACCCTATGGAACACAGCACTGGAACTGCAAATTCAACTACAGGCACAATTCCTGCCAGGGAAGGAAAACACACTGGCAGACAACCTAAGCAGAAATGACAGATCCACATGAATGTAAGTTGCATCCTCAAGTTTTCACAAAGATAACTCGGGCATTGGGACAGCCAGACATAGATCTCTTTGCTACCCACAGAAATTGCCAGTTGAAAAAATTTTGTTCAAGGACCTACCATCCACAGGCCTGGAAAGTGGACGCACTTTCCTTCAGTTGGGCAACATTGACAGTCTATGCCTTCCCACCTCTTCCTCTGCTGCCCAAAGTTCTATTAAAAGCCACAGCAGAGAGGCTGAAAATGATTCTCATTGCTCCAGACTGGCCAAGACAACACTGGTATCCGCTCCTGAAGAGCCTGACACATTCCCCACCATGGATCCTACCTCTAGTCCCTCTTCTGCTGTCCCAGCACAACTACAAAACCATTCACAGCAATCTCAAAACTCTAAATCTAGCCGCATGGAGAATTCCTTGATTTCTCAACAGTTTCTCCTCTCCAAGGAGGTGCAGGATGTCATCTTGGAGGCCAGAAGACCTTCTACTAGAAAGGCCTACTCCGCCAAATGCAAATGATTTTGTGCCTGGAATCAAGAAAAGGGACAGAATCCTTGGGTAATAAATATACCTCAAATTTTACAGTACCTAGCTGAGATGTTAAACAATGGACTTTCTTTCTCCTCCATCAAGATCCACACTTCAGCCATTTCTGCACATTACAACACAGATCCTCCTTTATTCTCTCACCCTCTCTTAAGGCAGTTCCTCAGAGGGGCAAAGAATATAAAACCCCCAAGGAAATCACCAGTCCCTGCTTGGGACCTCAACTTCGTATTGGAAAAGCTGACCCTTCCTCCCTTCGAGCCAGCTTCTTCATCAGAGTTGCAGCACTTGTCATGGAAAACAGCCTTTCTTCTGGCTATCACATCAGCACGCAGGGTTTCGGAGCTACAGGCCCTCATGGCTGTGCAACCATTCATCATTTTCCATCAGGAGAGTTTCCTTACGAACCAACCCTACCTTTATGCCAAAGGTAGTATCCAGTGTAGCTTTGAATCAGACTATCCACTTGCCTACCTTTTATCCTAATCCACAAAACAAAGGGGAAAGACTACTACATTCCTTGGACATTCACAGACAACTTTGTTACTATTTGGACAGAACAAAGCCATTCAGGAAATCTGAGCAACTCTTTGTGTCCTATGCTGCAGGTGCTCAGGGAAAGGCTATTTCCAAACAAGACAATTTCAAAATGGATAGCCCACTGCATACGCTTTTGTTACTCATTTCATGGAAAAACTGTGCCTGCATGCATCAGATCCCACTCCATCAGAGCCACAGCTACCTCTGCAGCCTTCCTCAGGGGGGTCCCTACCAAGGACATTTTGGAAGCAGCCACCTGGAGTTCAGTGCACACTTTCTCCAAGCACTATCACCTCCCACTATACTCAAAATCTAGAGCGGGCTCTGCCACAGCAGTCCTACAGGGCATCCTAGCCCCTCCTAGTTCCACTTAGTGCCTACCACCCTTACTTGGCTTTGGGATTCTACCCATCTGTTATGACTGCAGCTGTATGCACGATGAACATAGTACAGTTTTGTACCTACCATAAATGTAGGTGTTCGAGTGCTCATACAGCTGCAGTCCAGGTTTCCCTCCCTCCATCCCCTCTTAGGACAGGCCTTACTTTTCATATAACCTTTTTGAGGTATTCTTTTATGGTGTATTTGCTTGCAACTACTGTTTTTGATTCATCAACATTGCATCTTTGCATAACATTGTTTGCCTTCCTTCTGGGGGCACCTGACATCTGGGGCAAGAAAAACTGAAAAAAATGGCGTCGGCTGCCTCTTTTATACCCCTGCCGCACTGACGTCAGGGAAGAAGCGGCGACAACCGACGCCGGACCTAGACTTTGGAATTCGGCCGACCGAGGACCCGCCTGACGCCAGGATAACCCATCTGTTATGACTGCAGCTGTATGAGCACTCGAACATCTACATTTATGGTAGGTACAAAACTGTACTTTCTCTCTGCTTCCCTTTTGGCATTCTGAATAATTGCAGTTAGCTTCTCAAGCTAGTTTAATTAAATAATGCATCTGGTATTTTTTTTCCTCATTTGTTTGAAATTTTGAATCGTCATTGTAAAGTCTGTCATTATTGGGTACTTACTTCCTGATCTTTTCTTGCCTTTTGATCTTTGCTGCTGTACAAGAAAGACATTTCCCATTGCTGCTTCTGGTCCATGTTTTTGCCACCCTGCTAGTAGTTTACAGTCTTTCGTAAGATAGTGTGTGTGTGTCTGTAACACCTCCTTGAACACAGTTTATTCCAGAAAGTAATTCTGTGAAAATCTGATTACTGGGAGTGAGGCTTTTTTTTAAATATGTATGCTTTAGAATGCAGCTTATTTCTAGCTATTTTGTAACTTTTACGGTTGGTTCTGTTGTGCAGATATTTTAATAGCTCAGTTTTTGTATTATGACAGAATGATTTCTGTAGCTTGGCATTAAATTTTCCATTTTCTTTCCCTTTTCTCCTTAGACGGTTCTTCAGAATATTTTTTTTAATGCAACTGGATGCTGCAACAACCCTGGAAAAACCTCAAGAACTGAATGAATGTTAATTTTATTTGAAAGGAAATTTAAAATGTCCTGTTGTGTGTAATATTAAAAATGGATTTATTAAAGAAAAGAGCGTTAAAATTGTTGATTGGACCATGTTATTCTTGAATGCCTTTCACTGTGGAAGACTGGAAGACCTGCAATGCTGTTTTCATGTGAAGTTACAGAAAAAGTGTTTATAAGGACTGGGTGAGTACTGAGTAAACGAGACTGAAAATATCTACTTTCTTGAACTAAGTAGTGAATCCTTAAAGATGAGGGATTGCAAACAAAAACATTGGATATTTTAAAGTCATAGTATTTTAAGATTTATTCTGAGGGGCATATGCTTTGAAACTGTACTTGCAGTGGATTTAACTCTGTAACCGTAATCCTTTGGGGTCTATATTAGCAAATTGAAAATACAAAAGAACGAATGTCTAACGTGCTACACACGAAGATCGAAACTGTTAGTTTGAAATACCTAAACATCGAAACTGAAAATGTCAAGTGATTTTGTTTGGCCAGCAAACAAAACCTGGTGTGATAGAACCTAATACTAAAGGTTTACCACTGTAAATAACAGCGTAACAGTGCTAACATGTGCATCACTACAATACAAACACACAAACCGCTAACAACCAATTTTTGTAACCTACGATATCCTCTAGTGAAGTATGTGCACACAATGTCAAATAAGCATATACATAACTAAATTAAACTGCGCCCACTAAGTGAATGGTGCATACAAGTCCTAAAACTTTATACTTTCAGCAACATAGCTGTGGTGTGAAGAAACTGAGAATTGTTATATTCATGCTTATTTGAAAGAACAGACTGTAAACGTCGCTCACGCTCTAAAGTCTTCCTTTTCTTAGGTGATACAGCACATGCTGACGTAAGTTGTAAGCGTATTTAGTCTACCCTATTCTGTTCATGAACTAAGAGAGATAAGATGCAAGGTATGTCAGAAATGCATCTGCCAAGCAGACACCTTATTTGCCAATGCCAACCTTCAACATAATTTTGTGTTCGTGGCAACGTGTGATCATTTAAACTAGACACATTCCAAAAAAAATAGGATAGATAGGAGGGAATCTACTTGATGTTACGGAACGTGTAAACTGTTTTCTCACATGGCCCAAAACAAAAACATCGGAAAAGTAACTTGAGATCTTTACCTTCCACAGGAACGGTCTTAGAAAGCTCTTTGAATGCTGGTATCACTTCCTTTTCAGGGAGAAAACTTAAAGCAATTAGTTCCTTTACAGTTCTCTGAAACTCAACGCAAGTACCATACAGTTTTGACAGTTGTACGTGTTGCACTTTACGCCACACACACTGAGAAAAGTGAAATAAGCATCCTTTATTAACGACCTCACTAAAGTTGGCTGCTGTTGCAGCTAACTCGAAATCTCATAATAGGAACTTCACTCTGGGAGTTAGATTTAATCGTGTTAGAACACATTCCCACATGAAATTATACAATTTAAAGAATTTCTTTGTCATCAGAGTGTATAACAGGTGTACACAATTCTGATTTTCATTACGTGAAGAAATAGCATGAATACTATACAATTGCCTACAAAATTTGCCTTTCGTCAGAAAGGCACCATCCATAAACCACATTTCGCTATCACGTAGGTCAGCTAAATTTTCCTGGGTAGTGAACTAAATTTTTCTAGGTAGTGAACACCAAAACATGCAAGTTAGAATGCACATCTACCTTATGTTCCTGAGTAAAGGTAGATTCCTTTAACTTAAAGTCATCTAAACAGAACTCAGATTAGTACAAGGTGTAGAGTGCATTAAAACATCTTTACGCCTTACTCTGTTAACACGCTGCAAGAGGGACCTACGTGTAGGTAAAGTAACACACTCCAATTAAGTGCTAGCCAAAATGTCATCAACCAAGAAGGCAGGTGTATGCCTACAATCTTTAGATATTTCTTTTCATATTTAGAACAAGCAATGTATTTATCAATTTCTGTTGGATCTGAAGCATGCTGATGGATTGTAGACTTCAATAAGATCTCCTGCAAATCTCCACTTTCTGTGATAGCCCTACCTTTACATTTACGACAATTTTTTTAGTCGACAGCACCAGTACTGCCTTTTCTAAAACGTAAAAGTAACCCTCAATTACAAGCATATGTTTTCCTTTTTTGAGATTCTACACTTCGTACATATTGCCTATAACGCCATGTCCTGTTAGCGTTAATCATAGCTGCAGATAGTACGTAGGGTATGCACATTACACTACTGTTGACAGTTGCGTATGTACTATCCGAAAAAAAACTTTAAAATTTTATTATGTAATATATTGAAATATTTCATGAAAGATCCATTTCTTTTTACAGATTATATATTTTTAATTGAATGTAAAGTACAATTCGTGTATTAGATTTTCTTACATTTTGACATTTATATACTTCGACATACATGTGTCGCACATTAGGTATTCACTGTTTTGTATTTTCGATTTGCTAATATCGACCCATCTTTTGGTTGTAAATTGTCCTGTTAATTTAGGCATTTGCAGTATGTACAGCATTGATATCTTAATGGG